>NC_081183.1:87128582-87428582 GCF_029867415.1 Vicia villosa
AAAGATTGTTCAATTGTGAATTAATTGATAAATTGTATAGGAATAGGTTGATGAACCCTAAAGCTCAACATATTTCCTTAATCGTTAACAAACGTTCATTATTTGCATTTAAATTATTGTATACATTTGATAGTATTATAATCATAAAACAAATCCAATTAACTTCTCTCACTCAAAATAATCAACTATAGAACGACAGTGATATTAAACCAATCCCTGTGGATACGATATATTACTGAAAATATTTACCCACAAATACTTTCAACATTCATGCAAAAAATCAGCACAAGTTTCGATTCCTAAGGCAAGGTCTCCGCTGCTCACGTTCTCGAGAAAAAACACAATTGTACACGTTTCGACGGAAAATTCAAATTAAATCGAGGCGTGATCGGAATTCTACGAGACTTTCCAGATCCTTTCCTTGTGTTATGAGGGATGTCCATGCCAAAAATCGTCGAAAAATTCGATTCCTAAGACAAGGCTTTCGCCTTTCCCGTTCTTGAAAATCGGACGTTTCGGAGGAAAATTCAAATTACATTGAGGCGTAATCGGAATTCTACGAGACTTTCCAGATCCTTTCCTTGTGTTATGAGGGATGTCCATGCAAAAAATCGTCAAAAAATTCGATTTCTAAGGCAAGGCTTCCGCCCTCCCGTTCTTGAAAATCGGGCTTTCGGCTGGAAGTTCAAATTAAATCGAGGCGTGATCGGAATTCTACGAGACTTTCCAGATCCTTTCCTTGTGTTATGAGGGATGTCCATGCAAAAAATCGTCGAGAAATTCGATTCCTAAGGCAAGGTTTCCTCCTTTCTCGTTCTTGAAAATCGGGCGTTTTGGCGGAAAATTCAAATTAAATCGAGGCGTGATCGGAATTATACGAGACTTTCCAGATCCTTTCCTTGTTTTATGAGGGATGTCCATGCAAAAAATCGTCGAAAAATTCGATTCCTAAGGCAAGATTTCCTCCTTTCCCGTTCTTGAAAATCGGGCGTTTCGGCGGAAAATTCAAATTAAATCGAGGCGTGATCAGAATTCTACGAGACTTTCCTGATCCTTTCCTTGTGTTATGAGGGATGTCCATGCAAAAAATCTTTGAAAAATTCGATTCCTAAGGCAAGGTTTCCTCCTTTCCCGTTCTTGAAAATCAAGAGTTTCGGCGGAAAATTCAAATTAAATCGAGGCGTGATCGGAATTCTACGAGACTTTCCAGATCCTTTCCTTGTGTTATGAGGGATGTCCATGCAAAAAATCATCGAAAAATTCGATTCCTAAGGCAAGGTTTCCTCCTTTCCCGTTCTTGAAAATCGGGCGCTTAGAAAATTCATAATTAATTCACCCGAATTCGAAAAATTATGATTTTTTGTGGGAGGAGCTCTTTTATTGTGTTTAACAAGCATGCAAAAAATCGTGAAAAAATTTGAAGTCTAAGACGTTGAAATGGGAATTTATGTCTGCAGGGAAAAAAGGACCATTCTGATGCAAACGTTGGGTGTGCAAATCAAACATATATAGGGGGAGGACCTTGGCTGGGCAGACTGGGACTTTGGCAGGCTTGACTTGGATATGGGCAGCAGCGACAGGGGCACGCTCATGGGTGTCCCAACGAATTCCAAACTCCCCCCAGTCGTAAAATCAAATCAAATCGAGGAATTTTTCATCGTCGGCCCGATCATTCTTGATAAAAACTCGAGATTTTGAGGGATTTTGCGACGCCCGAGCTAGCCACACGGGAAGGTCCGGGGCATGCCGCGGACGGTCCCGTCGGTGGAATGGAGTTTTGGGGGAAGTTTTCCCGCATAACAACATCGAATTTCGGAATTCCAATCGTCGCATCGTTCTTTAGCCGAAGGTAAAAATTTGTCCGGACCTCGTCCAGACCGCGACTTGGACGCGACTCGGAAGGCAAAATCCAGGCCGAACCTCGTCCGGACGCTGATCTGAAGATTACAACGTAGTAAGATTTTGTGATGCTAATTACGCTGGAGATAGATTTGAAAGGAAAAGTACTTCTGGAAGTTGTCAGTTTCTAGGAAGTCATCTGATCTCTTGGTACAGCAAGAAGCAAGCCACAATTGCCCTCTCTACAACAGAAGGAGAATATGTTGCTGCTGCTGGATGTAGTACACAGATGCTTTGGATGAAGAGTCAGCTAGAAGATTATCATATGTATGTGTCATACCCCAAAATTTGCCATCCCCTTTTCATCTTCAATAACTCAAGGTTCAAGGGTTTATTCAGTCACTCTCTCCTAATCAAAGGCTCAAACTAGGGTTTTTTAACGAAAAAGTCAAACCCAACTTTGACCGGTCATAACTCTCACATGGTTTGTCAGAAATTATGCAACCAAAGCCTATTCTCAAGGAAATTTCATTCTCTATAACTTTTATGTTGGGCCCAAGATCAAGAAATGCACCATTCGGGGGATATGGACAAAAATATTACAGATCCTCCAAAAAGTCAACAAGAAACACCTCTTGGTTCAAAGCTCATGACTCGAGCATGGAAGCTTCAATTGAGATGAAACCAAAAAGGTCATTTAGAGGACTCTTTGAGATTTCCATAAAGTCCTAGAATGCATTCATATGATTAAAATTGAAGGAGATACAAGGCTTAGAAGTTGGCCGATTTTCAAGATGTGCATGAAACCCTAAGTGTTCCAAACTTGGTTTTTTAACTAATGGGTCAAGAATTTGTATTTCAAACACATCCATGACATATATAAAGGGCCATAAAATCATCCTCACAATTTTGGTATTTTTTATTTATTATTCATATTTATTTGAATTTAAAAGCAAATAAATGGAATAAAAATATAAAATTATTGAATCACTTCATATGGTTTTGATTTTAATCATTGGATGACCCAAATAAAGAGCCCTAAATCCGTTCTTCTATTCTCTATTATTTTTATTTCTTTTATATTGAATTTTATTCAATTAATTTCAATTTAAATTAAATAAATGATGGAGATATTCTAAAGAATGAACAAGGATAATTTTTCACTCAAGTCATTATCATAATATCATTGAGATTAGTTTGGTTTGATGATAGAAAAATATGGGATAAAAATAGAGGAAAATCATGAGATTTTAATCAATTTTCTTTCTCTTTTGATAACCTAATATCCAAGCCCAAAAATAAACCCTAAGAGAGCCATATATATTCTAAAAATATTGAGGGATTAGGGGAGGACGAAAAAGGAGAGAGGAGGGGCCAAGGATTAGGGTTTGCATTCCAAAAAGATGTGAGAAAAACTTGCACTCTTGAATGAGACTTTGCGGCCTTCCTCAAGGTTTTCCAAGTTTTCTATCTTGTTCCAGAGGTAAAATAAGGTAAGTGCTAACCCTTGCATATAGCCCATGCTGCCTGGAACTCTCCTCTCACGTTCTTCATTCTCCTTCACATTTAGTTTTTGTTTTCAAAGTATTAATATGCTTAAATGAAATCTAACTATATGGGCGAGTTCCTGTTGATGTTTAGAGCAACCTTGGACCATCGGTTTGCAGTTTTAACATAAGCATCGTGTGAAGCCATTGTTAGGGCAAAGCTCTCTTTGATCTTCGTTTTTGTAGTTACGGCCGTTGTTAGATGATAAGGACCGCATATTTGTGATCAGGGAGAAGAGATATGTCGATCTGGGCTATTACTCCTTTTCGTGGATGTCGTTTTTGCTGATTTTAGATTTCGAAGGATTTCCTGCAACTAAATCCGCAGGAAAATCCATAGTTATTTCTGCAGGTGATGTGAAGAAGATGATGACTGGGCAAGAGGATATATGGACGCATGCGTGGATCGGTGTAATTCGCTGGTCAACGTTCAATCTTCTCTCTCACGCTCCAATTGGCCCGTCAGCAATTCAGAATCTCTCTCCCTTGTTTTCATTGGTTCTAACATTCACGCAGGGTCCCACTTGTTGACTGCGTTGGTTCTTTAAATTGGTTAATATGTTTTATATTTAAATTTTCTGGGTATTACATTGACAACAAAACCGTATAGAACAAGTGGCGAATGAAAAAATGCTTGTGGACCATCATCACACTGGTTCGATCGCCAGCCAGGGGTCATTTAATTTTTATTTTCGTTTGTTACTTCAATTTCCAGGATCCGATGTGTGCTCCCCAGCTTGGCATACCACGCGCTCTCATCTTCCAACCACAGGATCTCCTATGATTCAAATCTAACGCCCATAAAGATGCATCCATACCATGGAGCTTCACAAGGGAATCACATTGGATCAAAACCAGGTTTCTTATATTATTATTTTCTTTGGTTTATTAAATTATTACAATTAGATTAATTATATAGTTAATTTAGGTTTAATGTAATTTATTTATTTAAAACTAGGATTAGGAAATTAAATTAGGATTTAGGATTTCCCGATTTATTCGATTATGTCGATTATTCGACTTAATTATTTAATTAATTTTAATTATATTAAATCACAAAAACCCTATAAAAGCTACCAATACATTAGGGTTTGTCCAATCCCATTGCCTATTCGGCTACAAAGAAAACACTAACATTAATTCTCTCCTCGACCCGACTAAACCTATTAGTCGCATTAGACGAGAGATAAAAAATACATAAAATTAAAATACATCTTAATTTGCTGCCCGCGACGATCAATCTATCGATCTGAGTAACCAGCAATGCCCCCTTAATCCGTTAGCTATACTGACCAAATCTATTGGTCACCGCATCTAACGGTGCCATATCAAAGCAGGGTTGTACGCCCAAACAATCTTAAAACACATCAAACCACAAACCACAGATTTTCATCTCTTCAATACTGCGAAACTACGAAGGTAATTCAAAATACCTTTTCAAAACTGCGAAACGGTAATTCAAAATACCGTTAACACATTCATATCAAATTCTAAGGCGTACAATCCTGTGCCCGAACTACGTAGACTCTGATCCTCCATAAGGAGGTACGTAGGCACTTGGATAACCAAGGCGAATCCCCCTTCCCTAAAACCTCCATTCTGTTCAAATCTCAATTTTCCCCCTATTCAATTCCTTAGCAATTAACCTTAACTTTTAGCCATAAAATTTGACCCTTATATTCAAAGCCAATAGGAAAGGGTTGAGGGTGCCTAACACCTTCCCTCAACCTGATTATAATAACTTATCCCGATCTCTTAACTGCGTAGGGTTTCCTATTCGCCCTTTAGAATAGGTGGCGACTCTAAAAGTCTAATTTTTAGGGCAGGTTGCTACAGCTGGCGACTCTGCTGGGGATAACTAAAAATGGTGAATTATTATGCTCCTAGGTTTTGGCAAGGTTTAGGTTTGGCAAATTATTTAGGTTTGTGGCTAGCTATTAGGGTTTGGCTAGTTTTCCCAAATTAGGGTTTGGTTTAGGATTTAGGTTTTCCATTTTTTATTAAATATTTAAATTATTTATTTATTTATTTATTCATCTGCAATTTATTCATTTACGTTCAATTTACTTAAATATTTTTATATTTGTTATTTTATTATATTTTGTTGGGATATTATAAATTGCTGTAAAGCCTAAGCGTGGGAATTATAATAATGACTAGAGGGGAATTACATCGCATACGAGTCTTATTATAATTCCACTCAGAGTGGGTTAAATATTCGGAAAGGTCTGATACGAGGCTCGACCTTGTTGAGGGCTGGACTGGGTATTTAGCTGATCTCTCTGGGAACCAACCCCTAAAATTCGAACCTCATGGATCAAATGAGTTGTTCTTAAATCCAAAGAGACAAAAAGTCTCGGCGGCAACGAACGACCCCATGAGACCTTCTAGCACATATCAATGGGAAGGGTAGGCACCCTAAGCCGTTACTCCGAACCTATGAACCTAGGGCTTATGTGCTTGCGTGCTTATTATATATGCAATTTATATACTGCGGAAGTCTTGGTTTAATCTTTGCAGGTACTCCTACGCGTTCCCTGGCCTGCAGGGACCCTATTTCCAAAACCATGTCCTTCCCACGAAGGACACCTCCATTTACGCACGTTGATTGGCCTCACGATGGCCATGAGACCTAGTGACTGTCATGAACAGTCACTCCACGCCTGTATCTACACACTCCCTAGCCTGTAGGGACTTTCCTTATATATCGTTGTATTCTTACAACTACGCGTCCTTCCCACGAAGGACATCCTCATTTACGCACGTCAATTGGCCTCACGATGGCCATGTGATTTAGTGATTGTCTTGAACGGTCACCCCGTGCTTACATCTTTCATCCCTATCCTATGGGGATTTTACTTCTAAAATCGCATCCTTCGTGCGAAAGATATCTTCGGTTACGCACGTCGATTGGCCTCTCGATGGCCATGCGATCCAGTGACTACTTTGAACAGTCACCATGTGCTTACATCTACGAGTTCCCTAGCTTGTAGGGATTATATTCCTAAAAAACGCATCCTTCATACGAAGGACATCTTCGTTAGCATACGTCAATTGGCCTCTCGATGGCCATGCGATCTAGTGACTGTCTAGAACGGTCACCCCATGCTTACTCCTACGTACTCCCTAGCCTATAAGGATTTTCTTTTACATCCATGTGTTTTCACAACGACGCGTCCTTCCCCGAAGAACAACTTCATTAACATGCGTTCGATTAGCCTCTCGATGGCTATGAGATCTAGTGATTCTCCTGAACGGTCACTCCACATTTGTTTCCGCGCACCCTCTAACTTGTAGGGTTTAGATTTCCATCTATACATCTCTCATCCCTAGCCTGTAGGGATTTCACTTCATCAAATATATGAAGGATAGAAAAACACGTAGAAATGGGGGGTTTGAATAAGTGTAGTCTAAAAACTTGAACGATAAAAACAAAATGCACAGTTATTTTTATCCTGGTTCATTGTTAACTAAACTACTCCAGTCCACCCCCACGGAGTGATTTACCTCACATGAGGATTTAATCCACTAATCGCAACAGATTACAATGGTTTTCCACTTAGCCCACGACTAAGTCTTCTAGAGTATCCTGATCACAACCTGATCACTCTAGGAACAAATGATTAGACACAAGCTAAGACTTTCTTAGAGTATCCTGACCACCACGTGATCACTCTAATTACAACTGCTTAGACACAAGCTAAGACTTCCTAGAGTATCCTGATCAACACTTGATCACTCTAGTTACTTACAAATTAATGTAATCAATTCTAAGAGTATTACAAATGCTTCTGAAAAGCTATAATCACAACAGTGATATTTCTCTTAACGTTTAAGCTTAATCTCACTAATATATTACAACAGCAATGTAGTGAGCTTTGGTGAAGATGAAGTTTCTGAGCTTTTGATTTGAACAGCGTTTCAGCAATAATGCGCAAGTGTTGTATTTAGCTTCTCATCAGAACTTCATATTTATAGGCACTTGAGAAGATGACCGTTGGGAGCATTTAATGCTTTGCGTGTTCCGTACAACATTGCATTTAATGTTTCACGCTTTTGTCAACTACCTCGAGCCTTGTTCACGCTGTGTCTACTGACGTTGCCTTTAATAGCTTCCAACGTTCCTTTTGTCAGTCAGCGTAGCTTGCCACCTGTACTTTCTTCTGATATGATGTTTGTGTATACAACGTTTGAATATCATCAGAGTCAAACAGCTTGGTGCATAGCATCTTTTTGTCTTCTGACCTTGAAGTGCTTCTTAGCGTGATACCATGAGAACTTCAGTGCTTCTGCTTCTGAACTCAAGTTCATCTGATGCTTCCATAGACCCATGTTCTGATTCTGCCTTGACCATCTTCTGATGTCTTGCCAGACCATGTTCTGATGTTGCATGCTGAACCTTCTAAGTCAAAGCTTATGAGCGCTGATATGTGCATACTCTTTATATAATTCTTGAAAAGGAAATTGCAATGTATTAGAGTACCTTATTATCTCACACAAAATTCATATCCTTGTTATCATTAAAACTAAGAATATTGATCAGAACAAATCTTGTTCTAACAATCTCCCCCTTTTTGATGATGACAAAAACATATATAAATGATATGAATTTGCGATCAGAAAGAGCAGACGGCTAAAGACAATTTACACAGCTATAGCATAAGCATGTGAATATGTTTCCCCTTGAGATTAACAATCTCCCCCTGAGATGAATAATCTCCCCCTAAAATTAATACTAGAAGAATTTTAATAATAAAAGACTTCCCTGAGTATTTCAGTAGAGACGTTCACAGTGCTTGATCTTCAGAACATTCATGACTTCTGATTCTTGCTTCCATAGGACAGCTTCAGAACATTGAATTTCTTTAGATCCACAGAACATTCACAACTTCTGATTTCTGCTTCCATCAGACAGCTTCAGAACTTGAATTTCTTTGATCTTCAGAACATTCCCAGCTTCTGATTCCTGCTTCCATTTGGACAGCTTCAGAGCTTGAATTTCTTCTTACATCACTTCATGCTTGATTGTATCAGAACATTGTTGAATGTACCAGAGCATCATCAGAGCATCTCTACATCCTGAAATGTTACAGAACAAAACTAAACGACAAAAGTCAGCATGAATGAGTCAGAACATAGAGTATGTTTCATAACACATAATATGTATCAGAGCCATATGGTATGTGTCAGAACACATAGACAAAATGTTTCAGAGCATATTCTATCATCAGAATATCTGAACATTCTTCCTTCTTGCTTTTGATTCTGAAGCTTCATAGCACTCAGCTTGCTTCAAGAATCCAAGAACTTGATTCATCTTGTTGCTTCTTATGTTGATCTTGTAAAGAGAGAACTTTTGATTCATCTTCAATTCCTGCAACAACACAACTTAAAGCATAGAACTTCACAAGTTCTGTTAGTAAAGCAACTGATTAAATCAAAAAATCAAATCATTTATCACATATTTCTCCCCCTTTTTGTCATATCATCAAAAACATAAAAGATTCAGATAAAAACACGGAAGAAAAAGATGATTTTCATTGAAGTTCAAACAGACAAGTACAGAAGTACACTAGGAGAAGAAAGACCAGATGCACAAAGACAGATGCAGCAAAAACAAAAACAAAACAACTAAGACTCAATCTAATATGACCCTAGCTTTGATAAGATCTTGGCCAGCATCTCTTGAACCCCATTGTTGTGCTCATTCTGCTTTTCTATGAAAGCTCTAAACTCACCATTGATTACACATTGCTCATCCTGGTTCTTCTGAAGAACTGCCAGAGTCTTTGCAAGACGGGAAGGTTCATCAGAAGAAGCTTCACAGCTTCTATCCACAGGGATGGCATTGTGATCTGCAGCTTCCATTGATAACTCATTTGCAGGATTTTCCTCAAAAGGAACTGTTTCAGCAACATGATCTTCTGCATCTGCTTCTTGCATAGAAGCATCTCCATAGTCTGCAGCCGGAATCTCAGAATCTCCATTCTCAAGTGCCTGAAGAATGGCAGCTAGATTCCTAGGGGCAGAAGGACCTTCAACTTCTAGTGGGTCAACAACTTCTGGAATGACCAAGCCTGGGTCTTCCTTAGAAGGGTTTTCCCTCAGAAAGTCAAAGAGGGTCTTGAAGTCTCCGAGCAGAACAGGATATTGAGGTCTCCAAACCACAATCTCCCTGCAAGGGTTAGCTTCCAATGCAGCAGCCAGTCTTGCTTCTTCCAATTCATCCACAAAGGGATTTTCTTCCAAGGTGTACCTTCCTCCGAGACGAGAAAACCATAAATCTTCATAACTTCTCAGAATTCCACGAGGCCGTGGAGCAGCTTCTACACAGGCTTCCTGAAGTTCTAAAAACAGAACATCTGATTCTCTGCGTAAGATCCTCCAGAACTTCCTCATAGCGACGTCATTCAGTCCAGAACTTTCAGCAATTCTGAGGGTATCAAAGATACTTCTGAGATTCCTTTTCACCTTTTCAAAAATTACACCAATAGGGTACGGACGGCGGGATTTTATATTGGTTTTAGAAAAGACAGGGTTAGGGATGGAATAAGGTTGAGGCTCTCTATCCAACCTATAAGACGATTATGCTTCAGTATCAGAATCTAACACTACCAATTCAGCTTCAGGACGAGGCTTGGGAGTGTAGTTGCAATCACGGAGCAGTTGCTCATGTGATGTAGATGTTGGAAGATCAGAACCACTATGGTTGTTTTGGGAGGTGGAAGGGATGGATTAAAAGTTGGCATGGTGAGGAGGTTGAGAGATGGAGATATTTGTGTGACGTGGAAAGAGGGTTTGAAGGGGTGGTATATCCAGAACAAGATTGATGGTGGGTGGAGAAGAAGGAATGGTTACAGGAGAAGATGGAGGTGTAAGAATATGGACAGTTATAGGTGATTCTGATGTGGCTTTTTCTGGTTCAGGGATAGGGGCAACCGCTATTGGTGTAACTTCTGAAATACCAGCAGGAGTAGAATCAGGTTCAGAAATACATATACCTTTGGATGTTTTCTGAAGAGCTTTGATCACAGCCTCGGTATTCTTATGCTTCTTACTCTTCGGCTCTTCAACAATCTTTGTTTTGCCGCTAGAGATCTCTTTCCTTCTGACGCCCGCCAGAATTTCCTGTTGATTCACAGCCTCTTGAACAACATTTTCTTCATCGGATTCTTGAAGAATCAACTTCCTTTTTCTAGTTTTCCTCTTCTCAACAACTTTAACAATCTCAACATTGTTATTTGACTTCTTCTTCTTTTTCTCAGCTTCCTTCTTTTTCTCCTCAAAATCAGCAGAAACGGCCTTAACAACCTTTGCAATGACTTCTTCTGGAACCACTTCTTTCTCAGTGGTAGCAGCAGCTTTCTGAACAACCTTCACCTGATTGATAGAAGGATGATCAAACTTTCTTTTGGTCCTTTCTTCCTTCTTGCGATTCACTTTAATAGGAGCACCTTTCTCTTGATCTTTAAGACTTTTATCCTCTTTTTGTGACTTCAGATACTTAGTTCTGACTTCTGGTACCTCACTATTGAAGAAGGTTTCAAAATCAGCTAAAACTGGTTTTCTTCTGATTCTTGTTCCAGCAAGAGGTTGGGGAGTCTTGGTGATAGTCTTAATCACCTTCATCTTCTTTAAAGTGAGAGCATTCAGGCAGGCCCCAGAGGTGACAGCAAGGTCTTTGATAATACCATCAGATTCCAGGTCCTCAACAATCTTGGAATGAACCAAAAGATTTGAGATAATTCTACCAAACGGAATGATGGTACAACTTTTTTCTCTGAAGGCATTTTTGGACTCCTTCACAGCCTTCCACATATGGTTGAAGATAATGTAGATAGCATCAACCTTCTTCTTAGTGGCAATGCAATAGAGAATGTATTTTTGCTCATTGTTGACAAAGTCAGAAGCATGTGTCCCTTTTTTGTGATAGAAGCACCCAAGAAGAATCTTGGTCCAGATTTTGTAGAGATCTCTCATGTCCTTGACATTCTTTGTTTCATTTATGTTTGGGTAGAGGGTGGATAAAACATCTTTCCAATTTACCCTTTTATCGACTTCAAAAGCTCCCTCAGGGTTTCTCAGATCAAACATCATCCTTAGGATGTTCTCATTCACTACCACAAACTTACCATGGACGAAGGACAAGATTGATTTAGGGGCGACAACTGCATGTACCCAGAATTCGTTGACAAGATCTGGGTAGACTGGTCCATAGAACTCAGCGAACAATGAAGTCCATCTTGAAAAATTATATCTTCTTTGAGATGAAATTGGTGTTCTTCAATGTTATCAAAATCAACCATGAGTTCACATAGAACTTCTAATTTATCTTTAGGAATGGAGCACGCAACGACTGGAGTGAGTTCCTGATTTTCTTCATTTGGAATATGGAGAGGGGTAGATGAACCAACATTTTGAGATGAAGAAGCAGCCATTGAAACATAATGAACAACTAGGAAGAACAAATTCTAGGTTTTGGTTAGGGTTTTTAGAAAAGACTAAGACGTTTTCAAAAGACAGTATGCAAGAAAAAAGGAGAGAGAGAGAGAGAGGAGCGAAAAAGATACACGATATGATTTGAAAAGAATATATAGAGACAGATTTGAAAAAGAAATAAAAAATGAAAATGAACAGATCCAGAATCAAAAGAAATCAATTTCATTAAATGATGAGTGACGTAAGGTGAGAGAACGTGGTAAATGAAATGATTTAGAACAGTTACCTAGGTCGGTGTCTTTTCAATTGCACGCTTTGTACCAACCGTACAAACACGTGTTCATCATCAGAAAGTAGATGACATCTGTATTTTTTAATAGACTTTACGCCTACTGATTCTGATCACTGCTTCTGATTGTCATTCTTAAGGAATGATCTTGTTCTGATAGAATCATCTTTCTTCCCAAGGATCACATCTTCTGAATGAGCTGAAGCAAGTCTAGGTGATCTTCTGACTGTTGGCTCTTCAGAAATCCTGAGATTCTCTAAAGATACAGCAACTTGATCTTCTGATCCATTGCTTCTGAGACTATCAGCTTCTGCAGCTTCGCTTCTTGGTTCTACTGCTTCTGATATATCAATATCAAGATCTGCAAAATTCTCAAACTGCTTTGGTTTTTCAAGACCAAGCTTATCATCAAACCTGATATTGATTGATTCTTCTACAATCAATGTTTCAGTATTGTATACTCTGTAGCCTTTAGAGCGTTCAGAATATCCAAGAAGGAAACACTTTTGTGCTTTAGAATCAAACTTACCAAGATGATCTTTAGTATTCAGAATAAAACATACACATCCAAAAGGATGGAAATATGAAATGTTGGGCTTTCTGTTCTTCCACAATTCATAAGGAGTCTTATTTAGAATAGGTCTGATAGAGATTCTATTCTGAATATAACATGCAATGTTTATTGCTTCTGCCCAGAAATGCTTAGCCATATTGGTTTCATTGATCATGGTTCTGGCCATTTCTTGTAGAGTCCTATTCTTTCGTTCTACAACTCCATTTTGTTGTGGAGTTCTAGGACAAGAGAAATCATGGGCAATACCATTTTCTTTGAAGAACTCCTCAAAGAATCTGTTTTCAAATTCGCCACCATGATCACTTCTAACCTTTATGATTTTACACTCTTTCTCAAATTGGATCTGAGTGCAGAGTTCAAAGAACACTGAATGAGACTCATCCTTGTGTTTTAAGAACTTTACCCATGTCCAGTGGCTATAATCATCAACGATGACTAATCCATATTTCTTCCCTCTGACAGATGTTGTTTTGACTGGGCCAAACATATCAATGTGCAAGAGTTCTAACGGCCTTGAGGAAGAAACAACATTCTTAGACTTGAATGCAGGTCTGGAGAACTTGCCCTTCTGACATGCTTCACAAAGAGCATCTAATTTGTATTTCAGATTTGGGAGTCCTCTGACCAGATTTAGTTTGTTAATCTGAGAAATCTTTCTCAAACTAGCATGTCCTAATCTTCTGTGCCAGACCCATTGCTCTTCAGAAACAGACATAAGACAAGTCACCTTCTGATCCTTAAGATCCTGAAGATCTGTCTTATAAATGTTGTTCTTTCTCTTGCCTGTAAATAGGATTGAGCCATCCTTCTGACTTATAGCCTTGCAAGACTTTTGATTGAAGATTATATCATAACCATTGTCACTTAATTGACTTATGGATAATAAGTTATGCTTTAATCCTTCTACAAGAAGTACATTAGTTATGGAAGGAGAGTTACCAAGACTTATGGTTCCAGAGCCAATGATTTTGCCCTTCTAATCTCCTCCAAACTTGACTTCTCCACCTGGTTTAAGCACCAGGTCTTGGAATGTAGACCTTCTTCCCGTCATGTGTCGCGAGCATCCAGAGTCCAGGTACCATGACATTTTGCTGTTTGTCTTCTTTGCCGCCAAGGATATCTGCAACAGAAATTATCTTCTCCTTAGGTACCCACAATTTCTTGGGTCCTTTCTTGTTAGTTCTCCTCAAGTTCTGATTGAACTTGGGTTTAGCAAAATATTTAACAGGAGGAACAGCATGATATTCTTTAGGTTTGTCAGCATGATATTTCTTAGGATGTGTCACAGGCTGCTTGGTGTGAACAGTGTTAAACTTCTGTGCATGTGAAGTGAGCCTAATATCATAAGCATGGCCATATTTGAACTGATCATACAATGGCTTGTATGTGATCTTCAGATCATCAACAGGTTCAAATTTATGTGAGGTATCACCCTCATAGTCAAAACCAAACCTTCTGTTTCCAAAAACACCATATATCATAGAAGCAAGATGACTTCTGCCAATACTTCTAGATAAGAACTTTCTGAAGCTCGAGTCATATTCTTTCAGAATATGATTCATGCTAGGAATGGATTTTTCTGTTTCAGAAGGAGATCCACTATCTTTGGATAGATTTAAAAATTTTTCCTTCAGTTCAGAGTTTTCCACTTCCAGCTTCTTAGTTTCAAATTCAAACTGCTTCTTCAGCTTTTTGTATTTGATACTAAGATGAGCCTTGAGTTCCAGAAGTTCTGTTAAACTGGAAACTAACTCTTCTCTAGATAGTTCAGAAAATACCTCTTCAGAATCTGATTCTGATGTAGATTCTGACTCATCATCTTCTGTAGCCATTAGCGCGAAGTTGGCTTGTTCTCCTTCAGAGTCTGATTTTGATTCAGATTCAGAATCATCCCATGTTGCCATAAGACCTTTCTTCTTATGAAACTTCTTTTTGGGATTCTCCTTCTGAAGTTTTGGACACTCGTTCTTGTAATGTCCAGGCTCATTGCACTCATAGCAGACAATCTTCTTCTTGTCAGATCTTCTGTCACCAGAAGATTCTCCACGTTCAAATCTCTTTGAACTTCTGAAGCCTCTGAACTTCCTTTGCTTGCTCTTCCAGAGTTGGTTTACCCTTCAGGATATCATGGACAGTTCATCTTCTTCTTCAGATTCTGATTCTTCAGGATCTTCTTCTCTAGCCTGAAAAGCGTTAGTGCATTTTTTAACATTAGATTTTAATGCAATAGACTTACCTTTCTTCTGAGGCTCGTTTGCATCCAGCTCTATTTCATGGCTTCTCAAGGCACTGATAAGCTCTTCCAAAGAAACTTCATTCAGATTCTTGGCAATCTTGAATGCAGTCACCATTGGACCCCATCTTCTGGGTAAGCTTCTGATAATTTTCTTTACATGATCAGCCTTGGTGTAGCCTTTATCCAGAACTCTTAATCCAGCAGTTAGAGTTTGAAATCTTGAGAACATCTTCTTAATATCTTCATCATCCTCCATCTTGAAGGCTTCATACTTCTGGATTAGAGTAAGAGCTTTAGTCTCCTTGACTTGAGCATTTCCCTCATGGGTCATTTTCAATGACTCATATATATCATAGGCAGTTTCCCTGTTAGATATCTTCTCATACTCAGCATGAGAGATAGCATTCAGCAAAACAGTCCTACATTTATGATGATTCTTGAAAAGCTTCTTCTGATCATCATCCATTTCTTGCCTGGTAAGCCTTACGCCACTAGCTTTCACTGGATGTTTGTAACCATCCATCAAAAGATCCCATAGTTCACCATCTAGACCAAGAAAGTAACTTTCCAGTTTATCTTTCCAGTATTCAAAGTTTTCACCATCAAATACTGGTGGTCTAGTATAACCATTGTTACCATTATATTGCTCAGCAGAGCCAGATGTAGATGCAGATGGATTTGTTTGAGTTTCACCAGCCATCTTGTACTGAAGCGTTTTTCTCTTCCTGAATCTTTTCTAAACTTGGTTAAGTGCTTGCACCTTAGAACCGGCGCTCTGGTGCCAATTGAAGGATAGAAAAACACTTAGAAAAGGGAGGTTTGAATAAGTGTAGTCTAAAAACTTGAACGATAAAAACAAAATGCACAGTTATTTTTATCCCTGTTCGTTGTTAACTAAACTACTCCAGTCCACCCTCACAGAGTGATTTACCTCACCTGAGGATTTAATCCACTAATCGCAACAGATTACAATGGTTTTCCACTTAGCCCACGACTAAGTCTTCTAGAGTATCCTGATCATAACCTGATCACTCTAGGAACAAATGCTTAGACACAAGCTAAGACTTTCTTAGAGTATCCTGACTACCACGTGATCACTCTAATTACAACTTCTTAGACACAAGCTAAGACTTCCTAGAGTATCCTGATCAACACTTGATCACTCTAGTTACTTACAAATTAATGTAATCAATTCTAAGAGTATTACAAATGCTTCTGAAAAGCTATAATCACAACAATGATATTTCTCTTAACGTTTAAGCTTAATCTCACTAATATATTACAACAGCAATGTAGTGAGCTTTGGTGAAGATGAAGTTTCTGAGCTTTTGATTTGAACAGCGTTTCAGCAATAATGCGCAAGTGTTGTATTTAGCTTCTCATCAGAACTTCATATTTATAGGCACTTGAGAAGATGACCGTTGGGAGCATTTAATGCTTTGCGTGTTCCGTACAACATTGCATTTAATGTTTCACGCTTTTGTCAACTACCTCGAGCCTTGTTCACGCTGTGTCTACTGACGTTGCCTTTAATAGCTTCCAACGTTCCTTTTGTCAGTCAGCGTAGCTTGCCACCTGTACTTTCTTCCGATATGATGTTTGTGTATACAACGTTTGAATATCATCAGAGTCAAACAGCTTGGTGCATAGCATCTTCTTGTCTTCTGACCTTGAAGTGCTTCTGAGCGTGATACCATGAGAACTTCAGTGCTTTTGCTTCTGAACTCAAGTTCTTCTGATGCTTCCATAGACCCATGTTCTGATTCTTCCTTGACCATCTTCTGATGTCTTGCCAGACCATGTTCTGATGTTGCATGCTGAACCTTCTGAGTCAAAGCTTCTGAGCGCTGATTTGTGCATACTCTTTATATATTTCCTGAAAAGAAAATTGCAATGTATTAGAGTACCACATTATCTCACACAAAATTCATATCCTTGTTATCATCAAAACTAAGAATATTGATTAGAACAAATCTTGTTCTAACAATATCTTCCTTATATGGGTTGTGTTCCGCAAAGAGAACCTTCCCACCAAGGACAACTTCATTGGTACACGTTGACTGGCCTCTCGATGGCCATGAGACTCGGTAACTGTCTTGAACGGTCACTAGCTGCTACCTTCTACATACTCCCAGATCTAAGGGGTTTCCATTGGCATGTCATAACGTCTATCTCGCAAGAATTTCAATAGGGTCTAATGTCGCCTCTAAGGCTATCCCTAGAATTACATGTCACACGTCTGCATTGCATACACGGAGTTACAATACAAGTAGTCCCGCATACCCATGCATTCGCATTTTCATGCAGTCATACATTTGCATCTACATTTGCACTTCTATCTTCACCCGCATCCACACTTACCGCGCTAGCCGGTTTCCCAAAATTCCCGAAGAAAATCAAAGGATCGTAGACTATGGAGAAAGAAGGATAAATTATTGAGAAGGATCTTAGTCTTACTAAGGAAAAAAGGATGCCTTTCGCCACGCCAGCCGCATGTCCATGCCTTGTCATAATAGGATTATAAATACAATAAAGGTTGTCATCGAGCAAGGATTAGTTCAACAAAGAGTTCCCTCATAGATACACTCAAGATGTATCTAGGCATAAAGGGGTTCATCTTAGAACATATCAAACTTACAAGGATGCTCTACGATAACCTGGAGGCAAGGATTAGTCCAACTGGGGCAATATCCTGAATGGAGATGCATAACTATGATGGAGGGAAGCGACATATGTTGACTCCACAATAAGGGGCAAAAGAGCCATTGGTTTTCTTCATCAACCTACGAACTCCGAAGATTGCGAATGGTGTGATACTATCCTTAGGAAAAGCAAAAGAGGTTCATTCAAAGGAAACTCCTGAAGTTCCGATACAACGAAAACCCACCGCTAACAATTCATTCCCGAAAGATTCGACGTGCCTAAGGAAAATTTGAGGTTACCCTTCACTTCTACAAGTCTAAGAACTAAGGAGTGAAACAAATTCAATGGACCTACAAAGGAGATTGTCCCTAGGATCAATAGGTTTTGTCATGCTCACAATTTCAACCCTTCCGATCGCTAAGTGTTACTCAGGATAAAAGTTGTACCTTCAGATTAGCAATTCTAATGGGATGACCATGCAGGTTTTGGAGTCAATTCATTCGCTTGAGCACTTCCATTCTATTCTATTTCAAATTTAGGAATATTAACAAACTTAAGGGAGAATGACGAATACAAATAACTAAGTCCAGCTAAACATATGCTTTCGAGGTAAGACCGAGCCGAGGATGTACAGGCGTTGTTTCAATTCCCAAACAGTGGAGATATAAGGATGTTAATCCCTCGCTACCCCCTCGAGCCAGGAGTTGGAGTTTGTTTCTACTTTTCAAATAAACCTTGATTTTAACCAGGGGCAGGGTAGATTTCAATTAATTCAACGGTGTATTTTGGTTGTCAAGAGAATTAGTCAATCCAAGCAAAGATTCAAGCACAAAGGTTCAAGCATATCTTTCTTCCTCGCATTCATCCAAGATTGAGGAAGTAATGGAGATAACATTCACAACAATCTTCTTCCTCAACACATCATTCAGGATCGAGGACGTATCAAAGGCGAAGCATACAAATCAAAATCAACACGGCGGTCACAATATTCAATATCCAAGGATCAATACTTCCAAAAGAGTGTTCAAAAGGAAAAGAAGAAAAAACGCCCGCTAAGTCAAAATGGAAAAATTTCATGAAAGAAAACAAATGACTTAGGCAAAATTCAGGGCATCCCGATGGATCAAATTCGAAGGGATTGGTTCATGCAAAAATAAGGGATAAAAACAAAGGTGAAATGTAAAGGATAAACTTGTGACTGATAAATCGACAATGCTTGGATCTTTACAACATTTTCCATCAAAGCTTGGATCCCTACTAAGGCTTCTGCTCAACATCAGAACTGAAACGATTCTCTTGCAAACAAAGCACAATCATTGGATTAGGCGAATTCTTAGGATTTGGAGAACATCAGGGAGAAAGGGGTGGGTTAAATAAATTTTTTAGCCTTATATCCATTGTTTCTTAAAACCGTGAACCAGGCCAAATTACAACATTCAAAAGTCCTAATTGAGGCAAGGTTAACTACGAAAGCATATTAAGCAGGATTTTGTTATACTGACTACTAGGTTTGTTAAAACTATTTCTAACCACTACGCTTCTTCAAACGTTCATTTCTAATCATCCAGTCCTAATTCATAACGGACTTCAATTTCAAAACTTGCATACGCATCGTATTGGAGTTACTTCTCAAAGGGTACAACGTCATCTACGAGTATACACTTAGCATCGAGGAGATCTCGAAATTGGTTTAATCAAAGGCGATTTTTCTAATAAAGACTCTGGAATGGGGGAATCACATCTAGAGGGTTCTCCTAAACAGGGGCAAAAATTCAAGGATCGCAGGGGGCATGCAATCAGACATCCTATTAACTAGGGGCAATCTTCCTAAAGGTTCAATCGACTTGGGGCACACCTTGAAGCAACAACAAGCAGAGGCATGTCAAACACGGGAAGAATTCGAATTCAAAGGATAGAAAACTATGGATAGCCCTCCATAACCTGGAAACCAGGGGCACACCTGTCAATCTAAACGTCGAAGCATATGATAAGGTTATTTCTCGGGGCACTTCCTTCATGGCTTGGAGATCATAGGCACCTCTTCCCCGCTAAACACTGAGGCATTGGATATCAAATCCATAAGGTGAATAATTCAAAGGTTAAAGGGGCGGAGAACCCAGAAAGGTTAAAGGTGTGGAGAACCTCGAGAGGTTAAAGGTGTGGAGAATCTCCAAAGGGTTAAAGGTGTGGAGAACCTCCAAAGGTTAAAGGCGTGGAGTATTTTACAAAACCAAACTGGGGCAAGGCGTACAACTATAAGGAAAAGGCGTTCTCACATCTTACAACATCGAACAAATATTTCTCCTAACTACGATCTTCAAAATTCAAGAAAACAAGGATTGGGAAGTCGCGCTAGCATCACACCCCACCTTATCAAGCAAACTTACAACTCCAATGAGCTATATACGCTTTGGTTACCAACAACCTAGCATTGGAGCATCATGCAAATATACATAAGTCATACATTACATACATTGGTTGATGCATTATACCATACCTTTTTAGGTAGTCTTCTTTAAGACAAATGTTCGTATCCATTCCGGAAACCTTTTTAGGTAGTCTTATAGAAGACATTACTTCGTTCCACTCATTACATCAATCAACATATGCATGAGCATAAGCATTATCCCATACATCAAAACATCCAATTCAAAACTCTAGTGCTAAGCTATACTATCCATCTGCTTCCGGTAACCTTACCGATACCAGTAACCTTACTGAGATATGCTTCCCAATCTCCTGATTGATGCTTCCGGTAACCTTACCGATGCCAGTAACCTTACTGAGATATTTCCAATCACCTGATTGATGCTTCCGGTAACCTTACTGATGCCAGTAACCTTACTGATGCTATCAACCTTACGAAGATATTCACCCGATCACCTGATTGATGTATCCCGGTAACCTTACCGATGATAGAAACATTGCTGTTCATTTTACTCATAAACATATGTACGCATTAGCATATACATATCATCTAGTGCATTCACATACTACAAAAGTCCAGTTTCCAACCATCGTGTTGTGACAGGTAAGTTTTCTATAACTATAGCAAATGATTCATCTTATGCAGATACGCTTGTCAGAACCATGGCAGGTAATTCCCTTTGGTGCAGGTAAGTTTGCTAGAACTATAGCAAATAATTCCTATTGGTGCAGGTAAACTTGTCCGAACCAGGACAAGCGACTCCAATTGGTGCAGGTAAGCTTGTCTGAAGCAGGGCAAGTGACTCCTATTGGTGCAGGTAAGTTTGCTAGAACTATAGCAAATAATTCCTATTATACAGGTGCGCTTGTCAGAACCATGGAAGGTAATTCCAAATGGTGCAGGTGAAATTTGTCCGAGCCAGGGCAAATGATCCAAATGGTGCAGGTGAAATTTGTCCGAACCAGGGCGAATGATCCAAATAGTGTAGGTGAAATTTGTCCGAACCAGGGAAAATGATCCAAATGGTGTAGGAGAAATTTGTCCGAACCAGGGTGAATGATCCAAATGGTGTAGGTGAAATTTGTCCGAACCAGGGCAAATGATCCAAATGGTGTAGGTGAAATTTGTCAGAACTATGACAAATGATCCAAATGGTGCAGGTGAGCTTGTCAGGGCTATGACAAGTGATCCTAATGGTGCAGGTGAGTTTGCTATAACCGTAGCAAACGATCCTATTGGTGCAGGTGAGTTTGCTATAATCATAGCAAAATATCCTATTGGTGCAGGGATTTATTTTCCCATATCAGGATTTTCTACACGGAGTTATCAATACATTTCAACCCCATAGTGGTCATTCTACAATCAAATGAATATTATCAGTCCTTTTCAGGAACCTTTCCAGGCAGTCTTCTTTAAGACATATTCCATCCTTTTCAGGAGCCTTTCCAGGCAGTCTTCTTTAAGACGTCTTCCATCCCTTCTAGGAGCTTTTTCAGGCAAACATGGTTTTACAAAGGATTTTACAACAAGGATCTACCAAAGGGTTTCTCAATTGGGTTTCTTATCACGTTAGTCCTTCGGCAGTGATATCTTTCAAAACATCATCAATAACACGCAAAGGTTTTATCTTTCTTTTCATAATTACTAACATACTTCAACTGACAATCATGCATCATTCAACTAACATACCTCATTCATACATTATGCATATACATACATGGCTCTCATTTATTTTGAGAAGCTCACTGCATCAGGCATCGCACGCATCCATAACATTGCATAAAATCAAGGTTGCCTTTTCAGGCCACACTACGATCAAAATGCGTTGCCCCTCCAAAAAAAAAAGAGCATCTGCTTCATAGTAAAAAAAAAGAAGGAGGGATATTTACCTTGGGTGGCATCTGTAAGCCCATCTCCCACGGAAGTTCTTCTTGATAAATGCAAATTTCAGGGCATTTCAGTGTCCAATCATCTTCTACCTCTAGATCACGATAGGCAGACGTGCCTATCTGATTCTTCAGGTTTAAGAAGATTGAACAGGGGCAGTTGTCATACTCTAAAATTTGCCCTCCCCTTTTCATCTTCAATAACTCAAGGTTCAAGGGTTTATTCAGTCACTCTCTCCTAATCAAAGGCTCAAACTAGGGTTCTTTAACTAAAAAGTCAAACCCAACTTTGACCGGTCATAACTCTCACATGGTTTGTCAGAAATTATCCAACTAAAGCCTATTCTCCAGGAAATTTCATTCTCTACAACTTTTATGTTGGGCCCAAGATCAAGAAATGCACCATTCGGGAGATATGGACAAAAACATTACAGGTCCTCCAAAAAGTCAACAAGAAACACCTCTTGGGTCAAAGCTCATAACTCGAGCATGGAAGCTTCAATTGAGATGAAACTAAAAAGGTCATTTAGAGGACTCTTTGAGCTTTCCATAAAGTCCTAGAATGCATTCATATGATTAAAATTGAAGGAGATACAAGGCCTAGAAGTTGGGCGATTTTCAAGATGTGCATGAAACCCTAAGTGTTCCAAACTTGGTTTTTTAACTAATGAGTCAAGAATTTGTATTTCAAACACATCCATGACATATATAAAGGGCCATAAAATCATCCTCACAATTTTGTATTTTTTATTTATTATTCATATTTATTTGAATTTAAAAGCAAATAAATGGAATAAAAATATAAAATTATTGAATCACTTCATATGGTTTTGATTTTAATCATTGGATGACCCAAATAAAGAGCCCTAAATTCGTTCTTCAATTCTCTATTATTTTTATTTCTTTTATATTGAATTTTATTCAATTAATTTCAATTTAAATTAAATAAATGATGGAGATATTCTAAAGAACGAACAAGGATAATTTTTCACTCAAGTCATTATCATAATATCATTGAGATTAGTTTGGTTTGATGATAGAAAAATATGGGATAAAAATAGAGGAAAATCATGATATTTTAATCAATTTTCTTTCTCTTTTGATAACCTAATATCCAAGCCCAAAAAGAAACCCTAATAGAGCCATATATATTCTAAAAATATTGAAGGATTAGGGGAGGACGAAAAAGGAGAGAGGAGGGGCCAAGGATTAGGGTTTGCATTCCAAAAAGATGTGAGAAAAACTTGCACTCTCAAATGAGACTTTGCGGCCTTCCTCAAGGTTTTCCAAGTATTCTATCTTGTTCCAGAGGTAAAATAAGGTAAGTGTTAACCCTTGCATATAGCCCATGCTGCCCGGAACTCTCCTCTCACAGTCTTCATTCTCCTTCACATTTAGTTTTCGTTTTCAAAGTATTAATATGCTTAAATGAAATCTAACTATATGGGCGAGTTCCTGTTGATGTTTAGAGCAACCTTGGACCATCGGTTTGAATTTTAACACAAGCATCGTGTGAAGCCACTGTTAGGGCAAAGCTCTCTTTGATCTTCGTTTTTGTAGTTACGGCCGTTGTTAGATGATAAGGACCGCATATTTGTGATCAGGGAGAAGAGATACGTCGATCTGGGCTATTACTCCTTTTCGTGGATGTCGTTTTTGCTGATTTTAGATTTTGAAGGATTTCCTGCAACTAAATTTGCAGGCAAATCCATAGTTATTTCTGCAGGTGATGCGAAGAAGATGATGAATGGGCAAGCGGATATATGGATGCACGCGTGGATCGGTGTAATTCGCTGGTCAACGTTCAATCTTCTCTCTCACGCTCCAATTGGCCCGTCAGCAATTTAGAATCTCTCTCCCTTGTTTTCATTGGTTCTAACCTTTACACTGGGTCCCACTTGTTGACTGCGTTGGTTCTTTAAATTGGTTAATATGTTTTATATTTAAATTTTCTGGGTATTACATTGACAACAAAACCGTATAAAACAAGTGGCGAATGAAAAAATGCTTGTGGACCATCATCACACTGGTTCGATCCCCAGCCAGGGGTCATTTAATTTTTATTTTCGTTTGTTACTTCAATTTCCAGGATCCGATGTGTGCTCCCCAGCTTGGCTTACCAGGCGCCCTCATCTTCCAACCACAGGATCTCCTATGATTCAAATCTAACGCCCATAAAGATGCATCCATACCATGGAGCTTCACAAGGGAATCACATTGGATCAAAACCAGGTTTCTTATATTATTATTTTCTTTGGTTTATTAAATTATTACAATTAGATTAATTATATAGTTAATTTAGGTTTAATGTAATTTATTTATTTAAAACTAGGATTAGGAAATTAAATTAGGATTTAGGATTTCCCGATTTATTCGATTATGTCGATTATTCGACTTAATTATTTAATTAATTTTAATTATATTAAATCACAAAAACCCTATAAAAGCTACCAATACATTAGGGTTTGTCCAATCCCATTGCCTATTCGGCAACAAAGAAAACACTAACATTAATTCTCTCCTCGACCCGACTAAACCTATTAGTCGCATTAGACGAGAGATAAAAAATACATAAAATTAAAATACATCTTAATTTGCTGCCTGCGACGATCAATCTTTACCAGCAATGCCCCCTTAATCCGTTAGCTATACTGACCAAATCTATTGGTCACCGCATCTAACGGTGCCATATCAAAGCAGGGTTGTACGCCCAAACAATCTTAAAACACATCAAACCAGAAACCACAGATTTTCATCTCTTCAATACTGCGAAACTACGAAGGTAATTCAAAATACCTTTTCAAAACTGCGAAACGGTAATTCAAAATACCGTTAACACATTCATATCAAATTCTAAGGCGTACAATCCTGTGCCCGGACTACGTAGACTCTGATCCTCCATAAGGAGGTACGTAGGCACTTGGATAACCAAGGCGAGTCCCCCTTCCCTAAAACCTCCATTCTGTTCAAATCTCAATTTTTCCCCTATTCAATTCCTTAGCAATTAACCTTAACTTTTAGCCATAAAATTTGACCCTTATATTCAAAGCCAATAGGAAAGGGTTGAGGGTGCCTAACACCTTCCCTCAACCTGATTATAATAACTTACCCCGATCTCTTAACTGCGTAGGGTTTCCTATTCGCCCTTCAGAATAGGTGGCGATTCTAAAAGTCTAATTTTTAGGGCAGGTTGCTACAGTATGAGAGTAACATTCCTATCTTCTGTGATAATACTTCTGCTATATGTTTATCTAAAAATCCTATCTTACATTCCAAAGCTAAACATATTGAGATCAAACATCAATTCATTAGGGACTATGTTTAGAAGAGTGTTCTTTTTTTAAACTTTGTGGATACAGAACATCAGCGGGCTGATATCTTCACAAAACCCTTGCTGAAGATAGGTTTAACTTCATTCTGAAGAATATCAGTATGGATTTATGCCCATAATGAAAGGATGAGAAGATCTGATATATGGATTAGATTTGAAATGATTATTTATTTTCTTATCAGAAGTTCTGAACCTATTTATCAATTAGATATTTTGATTCAGTTATTGCTAACGTTTCATATTTCTAAGTTGATTCATAATTTCTTTTTAAGCAAAACAGCTATCACCAGATACTCCAGATGATGAACACGTGTTCATTCTAAAGGGACAAGCACGCGTGCAGTTAATGAGACGCTGCCCTAGGTAAATGTGCAAATCATTTCAAATATCACGTTTTCCCCTAATGTCACTCAACATTAAATTCATTTGATTCTCTGCATTCGTAACTGTTCGTTCTCATAATTTAATTGCATATTGTTTCAAATTCGTGTCTATTTAAACATCTCTCGTAATATTTTTTACTCTTTTCACTCATTCATCATCCTCCTAGTTTATGCGTTTCTGTAAACTGTTCTCTCTATTCTAAAACCCTAAAAAGAAAACCAAAAATCTCAGAAGTGCTTTAATGGCTTCCCCTTCAACTCAGAATGTTGGTTCGTCTTCTCAGCAACAATATCAACAAGAATAAGATCAAGAGCAGCAACTTGTTCCCCAGATAAGCTGTTCGATTCCTTTGGATCAGTTGGAGGTTATTTGCGAATTAATGGTTGATTTTGAAAATCTGGAGAAACATGATGTTCATCTTACATATAATATGGTGTTTCAAGGTTGGGGACCTATGTTCTATGATCTGTGTGGCCCGGTCTATCCAGACCTTGTAAAAGAATTCTGGGTGCATGCAACTATTATGCCTAAAGCAATTCTCTCCATTGTTCATGGTGAATTCTTCTCAATCACAGAACCCCTCATAAGGAAGTTATTTGGGTTGATGGTGTTACTGAAGCAACTCCAAGGACTGATTGGGATGCTGTGTATGCTGAGATCCTTCAGAATGGAAAGAAATCTAAAGAAGTTAAGGATATGAAAACCGTCTACAAGGTATGGACGAAGATTCTTCTAGGTTGCTTCTACCATAGAAAATCAACAAGTTCATCAAACTTCTCCAACAAGGATCAACAATACATTATGTATTGTATTGGTAATCAAATCAAGGTGGATCCTCCCTACATCGTTTTCAATCACTTGTAGCATGCTGTGAATGATTCAAGAGATGAAATCAGGCTGTAGTATCCAAACAAGAAGAAGAATGTTATTCCTTTTGGAAGAACTCTTACAAAACTTCTGGTCCAAACAAAGATAGTTGAGAATCTGGAGAAAGCTGGAATCATCAATAATCCTTACACTATTATTGGGTCAGACTCTGAAGAAAATGGGCATAATCAAGTCAACTGATTCTACTCCTCAAGCAAACCGAGAAGTTAGAACCAGAAGAGGTCTTGTTCTAGCTGATTTTGAGTTGTTCTTCAGGAATGAACTCCCAAAAGTTATTATCAGATATCTTGCCATGCACAAGGAAGCATATTTTGAGTGTGATCTTGTTTGGATAAGCAACCACAAGCTTGATACTGCTAATACTCAAGGTCCAGAAGTAGAGGCAGAAAAAGATAGAAGAACAAAGAGAAAATTAGGTCTTCCTACAATCAGTGAAGAACAGAAGGAAGATGAGAAGAAGAAACAGAAGGAAGAAAGAGAAGCTGAAAAAAAGAAACATAAGAAGGATGATAAAGAAGAAGAAGAGAAGAGAAAGAAAAAGAAGAAATATAAGAAGAGGAAGAAAGAGGAAGAAAAGAAAGAAGAAGAAAATAAGTTGAAAAAGAATGAAGTTGAAAAAGAAAGGCAGAAGGAAGAGGAAAGGGAGAAGGAAAAGTTAAAAGGAAAGCAGAAGAAGGTGATACAGAAGAAGAGAAAGTCAGTTGGAGAAGGACCTGCTAAGAAGAAGCAACGAGGTCCAGGTATTGTCATTTCTGAACCTGATTCTGATTTTGTTTTTACTTCAAAGAATGTATCAATAGAAACAAACCCAGAACCTCAACCAGAAAAGCCCCTGCTAAACCATTTCCAACCACCAAAGTTCTCACCCCTCCTCCTTGTCGCACGCTCGCGAAAATGAACAGCAGAGTCGCCAGTTGTCGCACGCTCGCGAAATGAAACAACAGAGTCGCCACCAATATATTTATCCCAAAGAGGGAAAGGAATATCAGAAAACCTAGAATAAGAAATGGATAAGAAAAGAGGTCTTTCGACCAGAGATAGGGTACGGGAGTCGGTTACGCGAGGGGAAGGTACTAGCACCCCTCACGCCCATCGTACTCGATGGTATCCACCTATGTTTGTTCTATTCTAAGGGTGTATAAATCTAAAGCTTAATTACTAAGGGAATGCATGCAAATGAACAAAGAAGAAACACGGGGAAAATAAGTTTATAAAGTTGTGCTCGCTTAGGCCCCGCGACCTAATGCCTACGTATCCTTTTCAGGAATCAGAGCGCCGTAGTTCGGCTCCATAGTTTTTGTTTGTTTTTGTGTTTTTTAGTTGAACAGTTACATTCGCACTCCGCTGCTCGACCTCTGGAGTCTTAAGCTGGGAATGGAGCGGAAATAACGTGTCCGATTAGGAGGAAGAATGCCCTGAAGGCAAGAGAAAGAATGCCTCGGAGGCAAAAGAGAGAAGAGAGAAAATTGGTTTGTGTCTTTTAGGTATAATTCCATGATGGACGAAAACCCACTACAAGGCTTCGCATCACTTCCTTACTTTGTTTAGGTCTGGGCCTTTATTAGATATTTTGAAATGTTTTTGGTTAGGTGTCTTTTAAGGGAAATTAATTTGTGACTTGAATCATGCCTTAAAAAGTTTTTTTGAATATTTAGAGAACGCACATCGAGGCCTACGCCACAATCGTTTCTCTGAATGGAATACAGTTTTTGAATAATTAGAGAATGCACATCGAGGCCTACGCCACAATCGTTTCTCTAAATAACGGTTAAGAAATACACCGAGGCCTACGCCTCAATCATTTCTCTTCCGCTAAGTGGGAAAGAACATACATCGGGGCCTACGCCCCAATCATTTCTTTCACACTAAAAAAGGGCATTAGCATGATTCGCGTCGTCCTTTATTAATGTTTTAAAGTTGTAAAGGAAAATAAACAAAACTAGCCTAAGATGAAAACTAGCCTAAAATGAGGGAAATTTCTACCTAATGTTATCATGGTTTCTACCTAAAGTTAGGATAAAGGAACATGAAAGTAAAGTCACGATTATAAGTCATAAGATTGAGTAAGGATACATTGGCACAAAATTATACACAAGCATGAAGTAGCAAGTCAAAAATATAGTACAAAATGAAATAAAATACTACTATTTTTTATATTGATTTTTGTGGGAGAAATTGAATTACAAGTAAAAGACTAAAAGCAAATAGCCTAAAACTAATGTTTTTGTGATTATTTTTATATGTCGAAATCGGATTAAAGGTCTAAGAAAATAATAGGAAACAATTAGCATTTTAACACCTAAAAGAAATGGAAAAAGAAACTAATAGAATCTAAAATAACAATGTAAACAGGGGGTGAGAATTGGATTATTAATGTGCAAATAGAGATTGGGCGCAGCAACCCAAGGAATTGGCCCAGCAGAGTTCTTGTAGCTACATAATTCATTTACCAAAAAAAAAACTATGGGCCCTGGGGGTGCGGATTAGCAAAATGGCCCAAGGATTGATTATTGATCCAATTATTCAAATTTGCAAATTAATCATTGCTCGTTAATGTCAATTAGTTATCAGATTTGCACTTAATCCCAATTCAATTCTAATTAAATCAATTGAAACCATGGATTAAAATTAAACTATATAGAAAGGGGGAGAATTTAGGGTTACGTTACGTGAGACCATTGAACTTCATCTCTCTTCCCCTCCTATGGCCAAAACGGCGCCGGAGCATCCTCCCCTGGCTCAGACGAAAACTCAACGCGCTGCCGTCGAGCGGCCTTCCTCCTCTCGCATTCACTCGTCTCAGCCGTGTATCTCTCTCACTGTATCCCCTTCGCTCCGATTCCCAAACGGAGTAACACCGGTGGTTCTTCAGTTCAACGGCGACAATAAGAAGCCAGAGAAATCAAGGTATCATTCATCTTCTTGCTTTCGGTTACTCTGCTCCCTTCTTCTTCTCGCACCTTTCATTTATGTTGCGTTGGTGTCGATGCGTGATGATGCGGATTGATGATTCTTCTTCTGATTCTCCGTTCTTGCTCTTCTGCAGGTCGGTGATGGAAGATGAGTATTGGAGAATCTGAGATGAGTGATGATGAATGGAATTGCAGAAAGATTGTTGAAGATGAAGGAGATACTCGGTTGTAAAAGGTTGAAGGTTTTGTGAATGAAGATGGTGATGTTGTCGAATTGTTGTTGCTGCAGAGAAGATGAAGATGATGATGGTGAAAGTGGTTCAGAGGTGATGAAGGTGGTGGATCATGAATCGAGAGGATTGAAGGATCGTGGAGTTGTGAAGTGAAGGAAGAGATGAGAAAATGGTGAATGGTAGTGGAAGTGATTGAAGGTCAATGGTGGAGAGTAGAGAAGTGGAGAAAAGATGGTGGAGATACAATGGCGGAGGGTGAATCGAGAGAGGTGGATGATTGAAGATGAGAAGAAAATGGAGGGAGCCCAAGAATGTGGAGGTGATTCTGATTATATAGGTGAGTTTTCTTCTGGTTTCTATTGAATCTCTGATATCCTCTGTTTCTCATCCCCTCCTCTTTTCTGTTTTCAATTCTGTTTTTAGTTAGTTACAAATTGGCTACCTGTTAGTTATAGGTTTGGTTATGATTCTGTTAGAGGTGGTTAGTAACTGAATCGGTTATGAACTATACTAGGTTGTTAGGAGTTGGTTAGAAACAATTAGGTGGTTAGAATTCGGTTAAGTTTGTTATCTATGTTTGGGAGTTAGTTATGTGGTTACAAAATTGGTTATAGGTTAGTTAAGAGGTGAGTTGGGTATTGAAACAGGTTGTTAGAGATTGTTATTTTCAAGGGAAGGGTTAGGATTGGTTAAATGGTTAGGATATTTAGTAGGTAGTGATGATAGAATTAGGGACTGTTTGGTATCGGCTGTTAGGGATCAAGTTAACAGCTAGTAATGTTGAACACTGTTAGTAGCTGTTATGTCATGAGGTTGGATGTGTGTGGAATGGTTAAGTGCAGGGCTTTAATTTAACTTTGGATTTTGGGTTCAGCTTTGTAGAAGTAGGCTGCTTGTGATTTATTTTTCTGAACTTGGCTTGAACTGGTTATGTTTTGATTGCAGCCTTATATTTTATGCAGGATAAGGGAGAAATACATGGCTGGATCCTCTGCATATTGTACCCGGGCTGAACAACTTGCTTTGCCCCTTAAGAGAACTCGAAGAATAAATGAGGAAGCTGACTTGAAGCGGAAGTGGCGACTTCTTGGAATAATCCAATGGACTGGGCCTCTTTTTTTTTTCTTGTACATTTTTTTGTTGATTCAATTTTGTAACTTGTAAGAAGTTTTGTATGGCCAGAAACTTGGTATGCTCATTAACTCATGAAGTGATATAACTCCATTGATTTGCATTAAGGCTGAATGGAAATCCTCCTTTGTTGAATTTGAATTTCAATGAGTAGGCCTTTCATAATTACTTGTGTGAACCACTTAATTGGCAAATGTATCCATGCTCACCTTTAATGGAGAATAGCTCTGTATGAACATAAAAAGGGAATCCACCATGACCATGAACCCACCAACTAGCTTTTACAATTTTGATCCCATGTAGAATTATTAATTACGGTGCATGATGTGTTAATGACGTAATGGATGAGATGCGGATAAATGAGAAACATAAGCCAATTATAAATAAATTAGATGGGCAAATTTTGGGGTGCAACAGCTGCCCCTATTTAATCTACTTAAACCTGAAGGTGAGATTGGCGCTAGCCTTTCGGTCCTTCGAGGTAGAAGAAGATTAAATATCAAGAGAACCTGAAAATTTGCCTGATGAGATAGGATCCACTGGGAAAGACATGGTGTCAACTCCAATGAGGAAAAGTGTATCAATTCTGGATTGAACAAATTAACTCTGGGTTAGAAATGAAATACGCATCAACTCGGGGTCGAAAAAGAAGTGTAGGTCAACTCTGGGTCGAAGAATAAAAGGAAGGTCAACTCTGGGTTGGATAAGAGGTAAAAGTCAACTCTGGGTTGAGAATAGAAAGGGAAATCAGTATTAATGGGACAAGATATAGGCATCAACTCTGGGTTGAGAAAGAATGAAAGAAAATCAACTCTGGGTTGAAAACAAGAGATAGACATCAACTCTGGGTTGAGAGAAAGTAATTCAACTCTGGGTTAGAAATGAAATAAACGTCAACTCTGGGTTGAAAAAGAAACGTGGGTCAACTCTGGGTTGAAGGATGAAGGGAAATCAACTCTGGGTTGAGGACAATAGGTAGACATCAACTCTGGGTTGAGAGAAGGTAATTCAACTCTGGGTTGAAAGAGGAAAGATGATCAATTAGGAATAACCATCAACTCTGGGTTGAATGGGAGAGAAAGAAGATAACTGTCAACTCTGGGTTGAGTGGGAAAGGAGGAGTCAATTCTGGATTGAACAAGGGATAACCATCAACTCTGGGTTGAGTGGGAAAAGACAAGTAAAGAAGTCAATTCTGGATTGAACAAAGGCTAACCGTCAACTCTGGGTTGAATAGAAGATAACCGTCAACTCTGGGTTGAGTGGGAAAGATAAAAGATAACCGTCGACTCTGGGTTGAGTGGGTAAGAGATCAACTCTGGGTTGAATAAAAGATAACCGTCAACTCTGGGTTGAGTGGGAAAGAGAAAGGAGATAACCGTCAACTCTGGGTTGAGTGGGAAGAAGATCAACTCTGGGTTGAATAGAAGATAACCGTCAACTCTGGGTTGAGTGGGAAAGATAAAAGATAACCGTCGACTCTGGGTTGAGTGGGAAAGAGATCAACTCTGGGTTGAATAAAAGATAACCGTCAACTCTGGGTTGAGAAAGATGTTACCGTCAACTCTGGGTTGAATGGGAAAGAAAAATAATCAATTCTGGATTGAACAAAGGATAACCGTCAACTCTGGGTTGAGTGGGAAAGGACAAAAGATAACCGTCAACTCTGGGTTGAGTGGGAAAGAGAAATAAGGATCAACTCTGGGTTGAATAAAAGATAACCGTCAACTCTGGGTTGAGTGAGAAAAGATAATTAACTCGGGGTTAAAAGATGAAAGGAAATCAACTCTGGGTTGAACACAAAAATATCAACTCTAGGTTGAAGAAGGATGAACACGATTGACTTTGGGAGATGACACCACAATGGTAACTCTGAGTGATCCAGTGGAATTTGAATGCTTTTAAGGGACCTCATTTGATGAGTAATTTGGCTTATACTTCATATGCAAATGTTTGATTTATTTTATGCACTTCTGGAGATGCAATGCAATGAATTCTATATGCAGTGTACTGATCGATCAGAGTTTCTGCTTTGTATGGTATAGATTAGGTGGAGTTCTGAACTCTGCTTGATTCAAGATAGGGTGGATGCCCCTGCTTTATTGATGATTGGATTATTAAGGGATAAATGCCAATGAGGATGCAATGACATGTATGATGAATGTATGAATGAAATGATTGTTTCCAAGATATAAGTGGATGGAGGATGCCCTTGCGGAAAGGATCATAGCTTGAAGGATAGAACTTGTGGAGGCGAGGTGTTTGGCTTGACTCCTCGACACTTGTCTCGATATCTGACATTTGATTGAAAGTGAGGAAATGAACTGTTATTGGCCTGCCCCAGCTTGTATGATCTTTTGAGATAGAACTTTGATAATGCTTGAATCATGGAGATTTGCGATGGACTGCCCCAGTGTTGATTATGGATGAATGCCCCATATTGAAGGGAATTGTTCCACCAAATGGATTCTTCAGATATTTGCTTTGCGGATAACCAAACTTTGCCCTTGTAAGATTACTCGATGGAACTTCAATGTTGAACTTTCCTTGGTATCAAGTACTTACTTCCTGATTAGAGACGATTCTGTTTTGAAAGAGATAATGAGAATGCAATGCACATGTTAATCTCAAAGGAAAAGTTTGATTTGTCACAATGTTGTACTGATACTAACACAAATGACACAGCAACATTAGGAGTCAGTTTGACATGATTTTACAGTTTGTATGCTTTCGAAACGAATCCTGCTTCAATTAGGACTTGTGAGGGTTGTAACGTGGCCGGGTTCACGGTTTAAGAAACAAAGGATAAAGGCTCAAATTCTACTTAACCCACCCCTCTTCGTGATGTTCTCCAGTCCTACGTTCAGTTAGCTTGACACGAGTGTTCACCTTTCAGGAAGGGTTGTAATGAATGAGGATCCTTTATGGCTTTGATGGAGGTGGCAGCCACCCTTTGATGCTTTTGTTGATGGTCACAACAACTTGTCCCTTGGAGGATTTCTTTCTTGTGCTTTGCCTTTTGCTTTCCCTAACTTTTGCCTGGACAGAAAGTTTCTTTTGATATTGGTGTTCGTTGTCCAGCGGGATATGCCCTAATTTTTGCCTAAGTCATTTGCTTCAAAGCTTTGTTGTTGTTTTTTTTTGACTTAGCGGGCTATTGCTTCTTTCTTTTTCTTTTGATCATGATTCATAACTTTCTTTTTTTTCTTTTTGTCTCGTTTGGGAACAAGTTGTATGACTTTGATGATTGACTTGACGAAAAGGTTGTGACTGCCTTCTTCTTAGTGAATGGGAGACATCCATTGTGGATTGTGCTCTTCTTCTTTTGTGAGATATGAGATATGGTTGATCCTCTGGTGGAATACCTGAAAGTTGAGCGCTCGGTCGCACTAACTGAAGACTACCCTGCCCCTGGTTAAGATTGAGGGTTTTGTATATATTTTTTTTGAAAAGAAACTACTACTCCTTAGGCTCAAAGGGGTTAACGAAGGTTTCACTCCCTTATAACTCCGGTGTTTAGGAATTGAAACAATGCCTGTACATCCTCAGCAGGATCTTGTTCCAAAAGCATACAATTAGTGATTCATGTGTTTTTGATTTTTCATCATTCTCCTTTTTTAGTTGCTTAAGACAAATGAGTGAAGTATCAATGAACATAATGACAAAGATGAAATGATTTGAGAAAAACATGTATGTTACATTATTTTTATTTATTCAAACAGAATGAGTTTCTTACAATGAGAAGTACTTGATAACAACAAAAGTAATACAATTGAAAGTACTTTGAAGTAATCTAGACAATGGCAGGCTTGGCCTTATTTTGATGCAAATGAAATGTTCTCTGACAAACACAAAGTCTTTAGGCTCCAATGGTGGAAGGTACCCTCATGAGGAGGCATGATTCTCTGATAGTAGCTTGATCTTGTTTATAATCCCCCATGATTCTTTGTTCTGTGAGCTTTTGTCAGATATCGGTGTGGAGGAATCGTTTTGACTGATCTGATGGAGAGGAAGAGTGGTAAGGGTCTTGGTAACTATGGATGCAAATGCATGAATGCCAAAATGTTAATGAAGATGCAAATGTATCATAAATCAGGATCAAGGATCAAGGCCTCTTGGATAACAGCTTCTCATGGTCATAAGATATGGTCGAATCCTCCAGATTCAGAGGTTCGACGTTGCTTTCTGGATAAATAGCTCGTGCATAAGTCAAAAGATGGTCGAACCCTCCAGATTCAGAGGTTCGACGTTGATTCTGATAGATAACCTTTGCATAAGTCACATGAGGTCGAACCTTCCAGATTCAGAGGTTCGACGTTGATTATGATAGATAGCTGATGTAGAACTTCTGTATAAGTCAAATGTCCCAGGATCAAAGGTTCGACGCCTTTTTAAATACCAGGAGAACCAATAGTCACCAACAAGACATGAATAGTCACCAACAAAACCGAGTCACCAACGGTACCTGTCATGTATATCCCTCCCCACTCACGGGTGTAGTCTAGGTCAGGGTAGGTCAAAATGGCAACCAGCGTTATCAGTTCTCCTGAGATACCACCATTGTTGCATCTACATGCCAACGATGATACCCCATTTGAACCTCGGCTGGGCGTGGGTCTCATGATCGCACTAGACAAGACCTGACATCTCATCGGCGTCATGACTATCCACTCTATCCTAGGTATCCTATGTGTCTCTCTGGCCTGGGTATTGGGCCTTTTACCTCAAATCAGAAACATCCCATCCCAACAGAAAGCAGAACAATAATCCACAGTATAGGAAAATAAAAATGCGAAGCATAAAGAAAATAAAGCAATAAGCAATAAAGAAATAAAGTAATAAAGTAATAAATCAATAAGGCAATAAAGCAATAAAGCAATAAAACAATAAATAAACACCCATAGAAAAGAAAGCAAACACAAGCTAGGATCGACTCGCTAAGAATGGACCAGCACATGTCTATCACATCCCCAGCAGAGTCGCCAGCTGTCGCACGCTCGCGAAAATGAACAGCAGAGTCGCCAGCTGTCGCACGCTCGCGAAATGAAACAACAGAGTCGCCACCAATATATTTATCCCAAAGAGGGAAAGGAATATCAGAAAACCTAGAATAAGAAATGGATAAGAAAAGAGGTCTTTCGACCAGAGATAGGGTACGGGAGTCGGTTACGCGAGGGGAAGGTACTAGCACCCCTCACGCCCATCGTACTCGATGGTATCCACCTATGTTTGTTCTATTCTAAGGGTGTATAAATCTAAAGCTTAATTACTAAGGGAATGCATGCAAATGAACAAAGAAGAAACACGGGGAAAATAAGTTTATAAAGTTGTGCTCGCTTAGGCCCCGCGACCTAATGCCTACGTATCCTTTTCAGGAATCAGAGCGCCGTAGTTCGGCTCCATAGTTTTTGTTTGTTTTTGTGTTTTTTAGTTGAACAGTTACATTCGCACTCCGCTGCTCGACCTCTGGAGTCTTAAGCTGGGAATGGAGCGGAAATAACGTGTCCGATTAGGAGGAAGAATGCCCTGAAGGCAAGAGAAAGAATGCCTCGGAGGCAAAAGAGAGAAGAGAGAAAATTGGTTTGTGTCTTTTAGGTATAATTCCATGATGGACGAAAACCCACTACAAGGCTTCGCATCACTTCCTTACTTTGTTTAGGTCTGGGCCTTTATTAGATATTTTGAAATGTTTTTGGTTAGGTGTCTTTTAAGGGAAATTAATTTGTGACTTGAATCATGCCTTAAAAAGTTTTTTTGAATATTTAGAGAACGCACATCGAGGCCTACGCCACAATCGTTTCTCTGAATGGAATACAGTTTTTGAATAATTAGAGAATGCACATCGAGGCCTACGCCACAATCGTTTCTCTAAATAACGGTTAAGAAATACACCGAGGCCTACGCCTCAATCATTTCTCTTCCGCTAAGTGGGAAAGAACATACATCGGGGCCTACGCCCCAATCATTTCTTTCACACTAAAAAAGGGCATTAGCATGATTCGCGTCGTCCTTTATTAATGTTTTAAAGTTGTAAAGGAAAATAAACAAAACTAGCCTAAGATGAAAACTAGCCTAAAATGAGGGAAATTTCTACCTAATGTTATCATGGTTTCTACCTAAAGTTAGGATAAAGGAACATGAAAGTAAAGTCACGATTATAAGTCATAAGATTGAGTAAGGATACATTGGCACAAAATTATACACAAGCATGAAGTAGCAAGTCAAAAATATAGTACAAAATGAAATAAAATACTACTATTTTTTATATTGATTTTTGTGGGAGAAATTGAATTACAAGTAAAAGACTAAAAGAAAATAGCCTAAAACTAATGTTTTTGTGATTATTTTTATATGTCGAAATCGGATTAAAGGTCTAAGAAAATAATAGGAAACAATTAGCATTTTAACACCTAAAAGAAATGGAAAAAGAAACTAATAGAATCTAAAATAACAATGTAAACAGGGGGTGAGAATTGGATTATTAATGTGCAAATAGAGATTGGGCGCAGCAACCCAAGGAATTGGCCCAGCAGAGTTCTTGTAGCTACATAATTCATTTACCAAAAAAAAAAACTATGGGCCCTGGGGGTGCGGATTAGCAAAATGGCCCAAGGATTGATTATTGATCCAATTATTCAAATTTGCAAATTAATCATTGCTCGTTAATGTCAATTAGTTATCAGATTTGCACTTAATCCCAATTCAATTCTAATTAAATCAATTGAAACCATGGATTAAAATTAAACTATATAGAAAGGGGGAGAATTTAGGGTTACGTTACGTGAGACCATTGAACTTCATCTCTCTTCCCCTCCTATGGCCAAAACGGCGCCGGAGCATCCTCCCCTGGCTCAGACGAAAACTCAACGCGCTGCCGTCGAGCGGCCTTCCTCCTCTCGCATTCACTCGTCTCAGCCGTGTATCTCTCTCACTGTATCCCCTTCGCTCCGATTCCCAAACGGAGTAACACCGGTGGTTCTTCAGTTCAACGGCGACAATAAGAAGCCAGAGAAATCAAGGTATCATTCATCTTCTTGCTTTCGGTTACTCTGCTCCCTTCTTCTTCTCGCACCTTTCATTTATGTTGCGTTGGTGTCGATGCGTGATGATGCGGATTGATGATTCTTCTTCTGATTCTCCGTTCTTGCTCTTCTGCAGGTCGGTGATGGAAGATGAGTATTGGAGAATCTGAGATGAGTGATGATGAATGGAATTGCAGAAAGATTGTTGAAGATGAAGGAGATACTCGGTTGTAAAAGGTTGAAGGTTTTGTGAATGAAGATGGTGATGTTGTCGAATTGTTGTTGCTGCAGAGAAGATGAAGATGATGATGGTGAAAGTGGTTCAGAGGTGATGAAGGTGGTGGATCATGAATCGAGAGGATTGAAGGATCGTGGAGTTGTGAAGTGAAGGAAGAGATGAGAAAATGGTGAATGGTAGTGGAAGTGATTGAAGGTCAGTGGTGGAGAGTAGAGAAGTGGAGAAAAGATGGTGGAGATACAATGGCGGAGGGTGAATCGAGAGAGGTGGATGATTGAAGATGAGAAGAAAATGGAGGGAGCCCAAGAATGTGGAGGTGATTCTGATTATATAGGTGAGTTTTCTTCTGGTTTCTATTGAATCTCTGATATCCTCTGTTTCTCATCCCCTCCTCTTTTCTGTTTTCAATTCTGTTTTTAGTTAGTTACAAATTGGCTACCTGTTAGTTATAGGTTTGGTTATGATTCTGTTAGAGGTGGTTAGTAACTGAATCGGTTATGAACTATACTAGGTTGTTAGGAGTTGGTTAGAAACAATTAGGTGGTTAGAATTCGGTTAAGTTTGTTATCTATGTTTGGGAGTTAGTTATGTGGTTACAAAATTGGTTATAGGTTAGTTAAGAGGTGAGTTGGGTATTGAAACAGGTTGTTAGAGATTGTTATTTTCAAGGGAAGGGTTAGGATTGGTTAAATGGTTAGGATATTTAGTAGGTAGTGATGATAGAATTAGGGACTGTTTGGTATCGGCTGTTAGGGATCAAGTTAACAGCTAGTAATGTTGAACACTGTTAGTAGCTGTTATGTCATGAGGTTGGATGTGTGTGGAATGGTTAAGTGCAGGGCTTTAATTTAACTTTGGATTTTGGGTTCAGCTTTGTAGAAGTAGGCTGCTTGTGATTTATTTTTCTGAACTTGGCTTGAACTGGTTATGTTTTGATTGCAGCCTTATATTTTATGCAGGATAAGGGAGAAATACATGGCTGGATCCTCTGCATATTGTACCCGGGCTGAACAACTTGCTTTGCCCCTTAAGAGAACTCGAAGAATAAATGAGGAAGCTGACTTGAAGCGGAAGTGGCGACTTCTTGGAATAATCCAATGGACTGGGCCTCTTTTTTTTTTCTTGTACATTTTTTTGTTGATTCAATTTTGTAACTTGTAAGAAGTTTTGTATGGCCAGAAACTTGGTATGCTCATTAACTCATGAAGTGATATAACTCCATTGATTTGCATTAAGGCTGAATGGAAATCCTCCTTTGTTGAATTTGAATTTCAATGAGTAGGCCTTTCATAATTACTTGTGTGAACCACTTAATTGGCAAATGTATCCATGCTCACCTTTAATGGAGAATAGCTCTGTATGAACATAAAAAGGGAATCCACCATGACCATGAACCCACCAACTAGCTTTTACAATTTTGATCCCATGTAGAATTATTAATTACGGTGCATGATGTGTTAATGACGTAATGGATGAGATGCGGATAAATGAGAAACATAAGCCAATTATAAATAAATTAGATGGGCAAATTTTGGGGTGCAACACTCCTTCACCCAAGTCTAAAGGCACTGCGCCTATTCTTGATTCTGTTCCCCCAACTTCTGAACCTATCTTTGAAGCCACACCTCTTAACACCATCATTCTCCCTCACGCAAACATATCCATTTCTCAAACTCCTCCACATCTCAACTACACCCTGGTAGACACTGCTAAGCTCTGCCCTTTCACACCTTCATCTCCTGAACCCTCTAATTCTTATTCTTTCACTCACCTCATGGATCTTTATCCCCGTAAACCTAAACCAACTCCTATTATTGTGGTTTTAGACTCAGATCATGAAGTTGAATCCTCTCAACCACCCTCTCAAACACCCTCTTCTCAAACATCTTTGTTTGTTCTGGATAGAGTTCCCCAAGCTTATACTCTCTCTTACCCAGATAAGCCAATCTCTTCTCTCCATCTCCATATACCTAATCCTCCTCCAAGAACATCAACCCCTATACCTTCTGTTGATACACTTTTTGAATTATTAACTCTTAAGGTCAGAACAGGTTTAGATGCTCTGAAGGTTGCACATGATGCTGTTGCACCCCAATTTTTGACCTCTGAGATCCCATCATTTTCTAAGTGTTATGATCATTATTGTTATACCCCAAAATTCGCCTGCGTTATTTTTTTCAAAAAAAAGAAGTCAACAGACTTCTGTCTAAAAATTTGGATTTTTATACAATGTTGGATTTTTATTTCATAAATATCCTGATTTTATGAATACTCAATTTTTAGAATTTTTTATACAGTATTTTGGTTCGCTGTTAAATTTATCCTTTCATAAACGCCAAATACTGTTTATCACTTCATACACTGTTTATTTGAGATTTATTTTCAGATAAATAATGCTGACGCAGTTCGTGCAGAATTAAAATTTGCAGGCGCGGAGTCCGGGTTTCAGATTATACTGGTAACAATTAAATTATTATTGGTTTTATTTCCCACTAATTTTTATTTTTATACTATATTATTTTTTTCAAAATCTCTTTCTTTCTTTTCAAATCTTTTTTTTTCAAAATCAAATCCTAGCTTTATTCTATACCCTTTTTCTTTTCAAAACCTACCATACTTTTTTTTTTTCAAATCCTACTACTATTCAAACGGTACACTCCACTCCCAACGTCTCTATCTCTCTCTTTTCACTCTATAAATACTCCTCATTTTTTCCATAAATTCTCACATCAAATTTCACTCATCTCCCAAATTTCTCAAACTTCTATCTCATAATTATTTTCTCTTCTTCCTCGGCAAAAATGGCAAAGTGGATGGATACACTTTTTCTTATAGTCATCACTATTTTTACGGTGATCATGTCCTTCTTCTGTCTGCATAGTCCTGAAAAATGCGGACCTGCGATGGTTACACTTCCGATCATCTATTTTCTGTTGTTCATAGCATGGATTATTAATCGTCATTTTTAAAGTTTGTTGTATCTGTCGCTTTCAAATAGTGTACCGTTTATTTTATTTGTCGTACTGTTCATTATATTATGTAATATTTGTACTGTTAGTATTAAATGTTGTACTATCTGTCGTACGGTAGTTTAATTATCAAGATAATATTATGTGTGTTAAATATTTATTTTTCTGTGCATTAAATATTTTTTTTCAAGGTTATTATCGGTATTTTCGTTCGCGTACAGTATATTTTATTTATTTATTATGTTTTTCTAACAGCTCAGGTAAATAAATTTTTCACCATTAACACAACAAAAACAAAAAAAGAAAAAAATTAACTTTAAACTGTTGAATTTTCACTTTAACTGTTACGTTAATACCCGGACAGCTAGTTACCAGTCAAACCCGCTACCAGCGCAATTCTCCGTGTTTGTACCATCAGTCAAATCAATTTTTTTGCACTTCAAATTTCCAAGATTTTGTTCTAGAAGTCTTCTGATAATCACGTGGTCAACAGAGACTCAACACTGCACAAAAATCAGGTACGCCTAACTGTCTCCTACACAAACAGTCCCTAACTAGGGTTTTTGTTTTTTTTTTCAGGAGAACGATTTTTGAGACCTCAAATGGATTTCATGGATCTCCATATGTCTCAAAATACCACCAGACAAATTTTCAAACTTCGATTCGCTCAGACGCACAGTCAACAGCTCAAACAGTCAACAGACGACCAGTTTGACCAAAAAGTCAACAGACAGTCAAAAATGCAATTTTTTGTCAACATCCATATTTTTTCAAAAGATTCATCATGTGATCAATGGTTGATCATAATTCATCAAGAAAAGTTCAGAAATCGACAAAACTCAAAATTGCAAAATTAGAGTTTTTTAGCTAAAAGTCAACTGAACTTTGACCGACCATAACTCTCTCATAATTTATCATAAAAATTCCAACCAAAGCTCATTCTCAAGGAAATTCAATTCTCTACAACTTTGATGTTGGGACCAAGGTCAAGAAATGCTTCCGCCTAAGAGATATAAGCCAAAACATTACGGGTCATTTTGAAAGTCAACAAAAAGCAGTTTTTTGTCAAAGCCCATATCATCAAAATAACTTCTCCAAATGCAAAAACGCTTCCAAAGTGGCTTGTAGAGGACATCTTGGGCTTTCCAAAAAGTTAAAGAACACTTTCATAGGATCAAAATTGAGGGAGATATGCCTTGATGAAGTTGACCTTTTTTGGAAAAATGCATGAAACAAGTAATGACCAAAATTTGATTTTTTTTCAAAAAGGCCAATTCTTTTGTGATTCAATCTTGATTCTCATATGTTTAAAGGGCATCCACGACCCATCCATGATTCATGACATTTTTATTTCATTTTAATTAAATTTTATTCATTTAAAGTTTAATTAAAGTGAGATAATTCAAAGATATTATCAAAGATGCTTATGGTTGCCAATCAAGACCAATTCAAGATGCTTAAATATATTATTGCAAGGTTGAAGAGAATAATACTTGAGTGTTTTAACCATGGTTAAGAAATACACTCATTGAAAATATTCCATTATCATATTTTTTCCACAAAATCAATCATGACAATTTCCACTTGCAAGGCTTCCAAGATCAAACTCTTTGCCTATAAATAGAACTTCATTTTCTTCATTCAAGAGGGGGAAAAAAAGGGAGAAACAAGAGGAGAGCACAACAACAAACACCAAAGCCATAGCATAAGTTTTATATTTTCCAAAAGTTTCAATAAACTTGTAAAAATCAAGGCTCATTCAAATAGCCACTTTCAATCAATTTCAATCACTCTTTTCCACTCTTGGAACATCATAGAGTAAGTACAATGTAATTTTTAATATGTAGTAGTGTTAGGAGTTCATGAATTAAAAACTCCATATTTATGCATATTTTCAATTTCTCAAAAAAAAATGTTTTAATTTTAGTTTTAAGTTGATAAAATGTTTATTTAATTTTTAACATAAAAATATTTTATTTCTTTTCATAATTAATTTATATTGCTTAATTAATTAGTAATTATGTAAATATTGCTTTTTTAATTATTTTTAACCAATCAAAAAAACTCCAAAAATATTTTCCTTTTAGATTTAGGTTTATATTTTTTATAATCTAATTTTTGACATATAAAATAATATTTTTCTTGTTAAGTTTAATTATTTGTATAATTATTTGTTTAATTAGCTTGTTAATTAACTTAAAATCAATTCAAAAAAAAAATCACAAAAAGAATGAATTAAGTTTAATTTGTTTTATATTTATTTTTATATATTATTTGATATTGTTTCTTATCTTTTTCTTTTGTCCCGAATCAGAATAAAAGATCAAATATGGCAGAGATTGTATGCAGTTGTTTTAAGACTTTTGGAAATTTATCGTGTAGTCGCTATGATTCTATCAAGCTTCTGATAAATTTTCATTAATTTTAAATCCGAGATCATCATTCACTCACCATCGATCTTCACTAACATCGTGAATATACTTGACTAGCTTCAAGATGATTCACGTGCTAACATACTAACAATTGACTTTAAATTCTGCATTTTATTATATTGTTCTTTATATTTCTTGCTTTATACTTTATTTTATCATTCATATTATTTATGTTTCTGTTATTTTTTTCTTTTTCTTTGTCCATTTGGACATATTATTTATGTTTCTGTCATTTTTTCTTTGTCCATTTAGACATATTATTTATATTTCTGCTATTTTTTTTTCTTTGTCCATTTGGACATATTATTTATATTTCTGCTATTTTTTCTTTGTCCATTTGGACATATTATTTATATTTCTGCTATTTTTCCTTTGTCCATGTGGACATATTATTTATATTTCTGCTATTTTTCCTTTGTCCATTTGGACATATTATTTATATTTCTGCTATTTTTTCTTTGTCCATTTGGACATATTATTTATGTTTCCGCTATTTTCTCTTTGTCCATTTGGACGTTTATATCCGCTATTTTCTCTTTGTCCATTTGGACGTTTATATTCCGCTATTTTCTCTTTGTCCATTTGGACGCTATGTTTATATTTCCGCTATTTTCTTTTTGTCCACTTGGACCATACTTTACTTTTATGCTAAAACACTAATAAACAACAAAAATCTAAAAAAAAACGCTTAAGGTTCTCTCTTGGACTACTGGTTACTATCCCTAGCATTTTGGAGATTCGGACTTATGGACTTAGTGCCTCTGGAACCCTATTCTGTTATTACTCTATGGTTGTTCTATCTGTCTGGCATTGGATTGTTTTATGTTTGTGTATGCAGGTATTTCCTTGAAAGTCCTTGATGGTTAATTCCGAGGCATTGAGATAAGGATTTTACCCGAAAACAACCGTTACTCTGCCCGATTTTCATCAGAATTTTAATGTGATTAATGCAAAGTGGTGCTAAAGATAATAAGTTCATTTGGATCCCCAAGTGGTAATGCGTCGGTCCACTGTTGGTTTCTTATTTCGGTCAGATCATTCTCTCCTTAAACTTTTATTTTAAGCACTAGGATAGCCTCTTCATCTCCTCCCGCTTCTTAAATTTTCAAAATCTTCTCCCTTTTTCCAAAATCTTCTTATGTTTGTAAAACCTCTTTTAAAAATCTTTTCTTATAAAATACCTTTTGCCCTTAGTGGCTTTTCTTTCAAAATTTAGACACGATTAAATGTTGTAGTGAGTTGTGATACCCCACGATTTTGAGATTGATTGATATAATGGAATCTTTTCCACGTGAGAGAGATAGTGTCATACTCGTTGATTTTCATCCGAGTTGGAGCTCTTCTTTCATTTGTGATGCAAAGAATCTATTTGTTCTCATGATCAAGATCAATGGCTGAGTATTTCTCTCCGACGACAATAAAGTGTTTATTCCTTTAAAAAAAAACCGTTTTCCCTTTTAAGCGGAACTATAATAGCTCTGACTTCTCCATTGCACCGAGGAGGTATGTAGGCACAAGGCTTAATGTCTTGCCGAGCTTATTTTAAAAAAATCAAACAAGAGCAAAAGTGATCTAAGCAAAACTAAGAGCCCATGGACAACCATGGATACAAAGGGTGCTTAAAACCTTCCCTTTGTATAACCAACCCCCCGAACCCAAAATATGTCAAAAGGTCTTTCTTGTTCTTTTATGCCTTTCCTAAATGTTGGATAAAATAAAAGTCGGTGGCGACTCTTGCAAAAAATATAAAAAAAAAAAGAGAAAGAGCAAGGAGTCAGTTCGCAAAAAAACCGAGTTTACAGATGCCAAACTGGATTATGTTGCTGCTGGCAAGATTTGGAGAACCGTTGGTAGGGAGATTCAGTCTGATTTTCTAGATCTTCAGAGATAATGCTTAGCTGCTGCTCCTAGACCTTGTGGATTGCGTCTGGAATATGATGATGGAAGATACTATCATCCCATCACCATTTGGAAGCCTCTTGAAGAAAAGGAGTTTGTAGATGAGCTTGCAGAAGAAGAAAATCCTCTGGCAATCGTTGTATAGGAGCCACATCCATACAAGGTTCTGACTGGAGACTTTCAGTTCATATTCAACTGGCTTAGGGAGCATCCCTCTGATAAAGCACCAAATATGGTATATCCAGAAGTTGAATACCCTCTAGAACTCGTGACTCCAACACCTCTAGAAAACCTAGCTGCAATTCTTGAATGCTCAGAACATTCTGCTACAGAAATGCCTGTTAAGGAAAATTAAGGAGATGTTCTGATGGTTGAAGCTGATGCTGCAAACAATTCTCCTGCTATAGACAACAGCTTTGATACAGCTTCTGTTGTTCCTTCTATGCTGACAAACACCTTGAAGGAGCTCCAACTGAATTAAGCTACCTTAGCTCTTCGTCTAGACAAGCAAGAGGATACAAATGATGAGTTCATATCCTTCATGCAGGATCATAAGGAAGCTACAAGGAAGCAAGTTGAAGACACTACTGAGATTAAGAACCTTCTGGTCGTCTTAGCTTCTAGGCTTAGCCAGTCGTAGTCTATCTTTGTGTCTTAGTTTGTTTTTCTTTGTTGTTTGCATTTGCTAGAATTGAATCTGTTTTTTGTATCTCTTATCTTCTGATGATTAATCCATGAAAAATTATCTGTTCTTTCTTCACTTTGTGTGTTTTGTTCATCTAAATCTTTATGTTTTTTGATGTTATGACAAAAAGGGGGATAAATATGATAATTGATTTGGTTTATAATATCAGTTGCTGGGATTAAGTCTCAACATTTCCTAACATTATTTGCAAGTTTTTCTCTCTCTTTGATAGTTTTGCAGGAATAAGACATTCTAGTCAAAGCTCAACATGAGAAGCAAATACATGGGAAAAGTAATTCTAAGAAGAGGCATACTCTTAGAGATTTGAAGCAAGCTTGGTGCTCTGAAGCTTCAAGATCAGAAGCAAGAAGAATGTTCTGATACATTTAAGAATGCTCTGATACAATCAAGTATGCTATGATTCAATTGATTACAAAGGGAAATTCAAAGCTCTGCAGCTGTCCAATGGAAGCTCTGAAGAGAAGCTCTAAATATTATAAAGTTCTATTCTACGTGAAAGTCTCTACTGAAATGAAAAATACTCAAGGAAGTTTTTTATTTATAAATTCTTCTAGTATTAATTTCAGGGGGAGACATATTCACACACTCTGATTATATGCTTTTTCCATATTTGTGTAATTGTCTTTGTTCATCTGATATTCTGGATACAAATTCATATCAATTATATATGTTTTTGTCATCATCAAAAAGGGGGAGATTGTTAGAACAAAATTTGTTCTGATCAATATTCTGTGTTTTGATGATAACATTATATATGAATTTTGTATAAGATGATGTGGTACTCTAATCCTTTGCATTTTCCATTTCAGGAAATATATAAAAAGTATGCACAAATCAGCGCTCAGAAGCAACTGACTCTGGAAGTTCTGGATGGCTTCATCAAAACATGCTCTGGCAAGACATCAGGAGATGGTTAAGTAGAATCAGAACATGAAATGAAAGCATCAAAAGAACGAAGTCAGAAGCAGAAGCACTGAATTTCTGATTGGTATCACGCTCAAGCTCTTCAAAGTCAGAAGACAAGAAGATGCTCTGCACCAAGCTGCTGACTCTGATATTCAAACGTTGTTATTCACAATATCTGAGTCCAGAAGAAAGTACAAGATGAAAGACTGAAACGTCAAATCTCTGACTGACAAAAGGAATATTAGAAGCTACAAAAGGCAAAGTCAGTAAAAGCAGGAAAAGCAAGGCTCGAGGTAGTTGACAAAAGTGTGAAACATCAAATGCAGAGCTATACTATTCACGCAAAGCATTAATTACTCCCAAGGGTCATTTCTTCTCAACGCCTATAAATAGAAGTTCTGATCAGAAGCAAAGTAGAACACTTGTGCAAAATACTGAAACGCTGTCAAAATCAAATCTCACGAACTTCATCTTCAACCTCCCAAACTCTTGTAATATTTAGTGAGTGTTAAGCTTAGAACTTAAGAGAAATATCACTAGTGTGATTACTGCTTTATTAGAAGCAATCTAAACTCTTGTAAACATTATTTTACGTTGTTTGTAAAAGGTTCCTAGAGTGATCAAGTAGTGATCAGTAGACTCTAGAAGACTTAGAAGGTTTCTAAGTGAAGAATTCCTAGAGTGATCAAGTTGTGATATGTATACTCTAGAAGACTTAGAAGTTTTCTAAGTGGATAACCATTGTAATCAGTTGGATTAGTGGATTATGTAACACCCTGGATTTCCGCTTACCCCGCGGGGCTTCCGGCCTACCAAGCATGTCACCAGCTTAATCAATAATCCCCCCTAGGTCCGCTTATCGGCTGCCCAGGAAATATTGTTTTTGCCTCCCGCAGGAATCGAACCATGTACCTAGGGGATAAGTACATATTCATAGCAATTCCTGCTACCAATTGAGCTAGTAGCTCAATTGGTAGCAGGAATTGCTATGAATATGTACTTATCCCCTAGGTACATGGTTCGATTCCTGCGGGAGGCAAAAACAATATTTCCTGGGCAGCCGATAAGCGGACCTAGGGGGGATTATTGATTAAGCTGGTGACATGCTTGGTAGGCCGGAAGCCCCGCGGGGTAAGCGGAAATCCAGGGTGTTACATTAAAAAGGCGCCTTTTAATGTAACACCCTGGATTTCCGCTTACCCCGCAGGGCTTCCGGCCTACCAAGCATGTCACCAGCTTAATCAATAATCCCCCCTAGGTCCGCTTATCGGCTGCCCAGGAAATATTGTTTTTGCCTCCCGCAGGAATCGAACCATGTACCTAGGGGTTAAGTACATATTCATAGCAATTCCTGCTACCACCTGAGCTACTATTGTAACACCCTTCTAAACCCCCGCGGAAAATAGAATAATATTCAGAGTAAACATGAAATACAAGGATGTCACAACTTCTTTAACATAAAATACTATAGTCATTTGTCATGCCACACGAGGAACCATTTAACATAAATACAATTCATGTTCAACACAGCGGATTATAATTCATAACATTGCATATTCATCATCATTCATGCAAGTCCTCTAATACAATTATAAACAACAAAGACCGACATAATAATTCGTCTCTAAACTAGCGTTCCCCAGTGTTACAATCAGAGCATGACTCGACACGAACTAAGGGCTAGCCTATAAGCTATCTTCACCCAATCAAGACGCCGCTACATCCTTAATCTGAAATCATCAAAGTAAGGGTGAGTTTCATTCGAATTAATAAGCATTATGCAATCATAAGCAATAAAATCTCATAGTAATTATCATCCACTCAATCATACATATAATCAGAATTATTACAACAAGTAAACATCAATCCAACAATATTGGCCATCGGCCCACAACTCATCAATTATACCAATGATCAAGTTATATTAACAACATATTCTTAATACATCAATCATATAAACACACCAAGGCATAACACTGAATTCCATCCAATCATGTTATAACCAATGCATATGATTAAACTGACACTATGCATGTGGTACCATACATGGGATATACCCATCCAACTGATATCCTCATCACTGAGATACAGTTTAACCAGCACCGATTCCACACACAGGGAATCATGCTCACCAAATATCCAGCACCGATTCCACACACTGGGAATCATGCTCACCAAAATATCCAGCACCGATTCCACACACTGGGAATCATGCTCACCAAAATATTCAGCACCGATTCCACACACTGGGAATCATGCTCACCAAAATATTCAGCACCGATTCCACACACTGGGAATCATGCTCACCATTTTGATCCACTTTCATCACCGGGATCCATCACCAAAAATGTATGCCAATGAATGCAACATATAACATGCTTACAACATCACCAATCCGATGTAACACATCGTCTCATTATCATCACCAAATCATCACCAATAAGCATGTATATATTCTTAGCATTCATACAAACATATCACACATACATTCACCACAGTTCACATGTTAATATTAACAGTATATTAACATTCATAAATCATCAATCATCACCACGTTCATACATTGTTACATCTAACATCATTGCACACAATGTAACCAATTATCAAAACAACCCAACAACATAATCACAAAACATGTATTCATTTACGACATGTTATAAACCAACATCACCCAATGAATATCACAATCCCATCACCAATACAGAACATGCATCAATAGTCATATATATAAGCACATATACATATACTATCTTTCAATTCATTAATAATTAAATCGAGTTTAAAAAGTAAAGTTGGCTATTGTCCATTTTATCAATTCATCAGATAAAGCATCTCATTAGCTTCGCAACGCCCAAAACGGCACATAAATCGGATACTCAGATCAAAAGTTATGAGTTTTCCAAGATAAAACATTTTTAGAAAAATGCTGCAGGAACGGGGTTGTCCCTACGTGGGAACCGGTTCCTGGCAGCTTCAAAGTCTCGTCTCTGGTTTTTACTATGGGGAACCGGGTTGTCCCTACATGGGAACCGGTTCCCAGCTACCAAGAACCCATATTTCTCTGTTTTTACAAGGGGGAACCGGTTCGTCCCACATGGGAACCGGTTCCTACGTACCTGCACAGCAAAAATCAGCATTTTGACAGCTTTTACCCTATCCCATAACCCCAATTTCAGGTACATACGAACATAGCACACAAATATCATTGTTTTTCACACAATTACACATTCCAAACAAGTTATTGACATGTATTAATATCATATATCACAAGTATCAACAGAATCATGTCAATTCATACAAGATTATCAAAACCTAACATAAATCCCAAACCCGACACGTACGATTGAACTAGATAACAATCCTAATCAATCATACTACCTACAATCACATAAGGAATACTAACCCGAAGAATCCCCCCTTACCTCAGAGTCGAAACTTCGAAGGTTCTCTTCCCCTTTGGCTCTTCTCACTTTCACGTGTTCTCCTTTCTTCAGACTCAGTTCCTGCTTCTCCTTCCTCTTTTCCCCAAATTCCTTATTTTATGAAAAATAAAATAAATATTATAATGGGCTTGCTTAGTCAACACCCCCTCTTCTGCTAATCACCACTCTAGGCCCAAATGTCAATATTTCACCATTTTCCAAATAATTCCAAATAAAAATACTAAAATTCCAATTATTTAATTTAAATCCAAATTAAATTAATAAACTGAAATTATGGGGTGTTATATGGTCAAATGGTAGCAGGAATTGCTATGAATATGTACTTAACCCCTAGGTACATGGTTCGATTCCTGTGGGAGGCAAAAACAATATTTCCTGGGCAGCCGGCAAGCGGACCTAGGGGGGATTATTGATTAAGCCGGTAACATGCTCGGTTGGCCGACACGGTTGATGCGTGCAGCGGATATCGGGGTGTTACAGATTAAATCCTCAGTTGAGGTAAATCACTTTAAGGGGGTGGACTTAAGTAGTTTTTTGAAGTCATACTTATTCAAACCCCCCATTTCTAAGTGTTTTTCTATCCTTCACTTTGTAATCTTCATGCTTTAAATAAATCGAATCGTTGTTGTTTGTTATTTTTTTCTGTATCAGATATTATTTCGGAAGTACATTTCTGAATTCTTTCAAGGGGGTGAATTTGGAGATGCACTTCCGAATTCATCTATTTTCTGGAAAAAAACCTTATTTTGGATGTACATTTCCAAAATCAGTTTTTTTTTTTTAAAAAAATGTTTTCGGAAGTGCATTTCCGAAACCATATTTTTTCTCATAAAAAGGTGACTTCGGAAATGTATTTCCGGAGTTTATGGGCATTTTAGAGTTTTCGCCACAGGTGACCAAAAAGGTAGGGGACTCAATAAAGAAATTCTCTAAATTTATAGCTTATTTGCAGCTATGGTTCATGATACCATGTATCAAACAAAGGTCATGCTAATGAGTATCTCCTATACACTCTTTAAGGATACTAAATAAATAAAATATTATTTATAAAAATCAATATTTCAATTTTTAATACATTTTCAATATATTGAATATTCCTATTTATAAAACTACTTATTACTTTAGTCACTTAAAAAGTATGGACAACTTCTCTACCCATGACAAAAAAATGGATACTGTATCTTCAACCAATCACAAAGGTCCATTTAATTTTAACACATATAATTAATTATAAAATAGTACATATTTTTGTTGTTTCCAAAAAAATTTACATTGAAGGTAACTCTACCCAACTTTTTAAGATGGGTAGATAAGAATTCCTCAAAAAGTATTCCAAAAATTTCACATCAAATAAATAGCCATCACCCAACTAGCCACAACAATTTATGTATCATATTTCCAAATCACGACACTTGCCAAGTCAAGGTTCCTTCATCAAATATTGGCAAAACAATAGACATTAAAGAAAACTCAAAACTTGCATTACAAAATTTACTTAAGCAGAAGACAAGGTCAATATAAATACTAACGCGCTATAACACTGAAATTTATAGAGTAGCATACTATTTCAGAATCAAATATTCAACTAATTTCAAAATCAAATATTCAACTAATTTCAAAATCACAAAATCTATCAAAATAAATATAGGTAAAAAAAACTTTTTTGTTTTCCAATTGGTTAGATTTAACAAAGCACAGACACTGAGACACAACGGGTATAGAATGTTGTTTCTTCCACCAGTCAAAACTATACCGGAAAGACTCTAGAGAGAGTCTGTTCCTATCGTCGTCGACCCGGATAGAAGGAGCCCCCATAAGAATAAGTTCCACCAGTCCCATATTTTCCTGTGTAAACACCATAAGGAGTTTGTTGTTGTTGACCCGAATAGTTGAGATAACTATTAGAGACAGTTGTTCCGTGAAAAACCGGTGTAGGTTGTTGGGGAGTTCCATTACAAGTGCACCTGCCAGGAGCAGTGCGAGTGTAGGTTCCTCCACACTTGTAACAAAAACTACACTGACACCTACAAAAAAAGTTAAAAATTTTGAAATTTCTTTCTAGATGAAATAAACATGAACATATATAGCTATACAATGGTTGATTGATAGCTAGTTGTTTAAATTGATGATTGAAAGACGAAATCATAAAGCAAGAGATCAGATCAAATAAGAAAGAAACCTGCATCTCATGATGTTGCAGCCCATTGTTCTGGCAACATAAATTTTGCAATTAGGGCATCGCCTCCAGTGCTTATTCTGTGCGAGGCGCACCAACATAATATCTTCTTTCTCCCTCTCGCCCGCTTTCAGCTTCTGGAACTCGCTGCATTTGATTCCATCATGCCACGGAACCTTACATTGTGCACAGAACATCCTATTACAATTAGGGCATTCTGAATTTGTAACCGCCTCGGTTTCGTCATTGATCAAAAGAGCAGAGCAGTTTGCAAAGGGACAGTAGAATTTCTGCGAAGCATTGATCAAAGCCTCGCACAAACCTTTACTCCACTTTTCAAAAACCTCAGCCGGAAGAATAGTCCGGCAAATCTGCGCTTCCAATGAACCTTTGCATTCGGGAACTGGACATGAGATGTTGACGATGTTATCTTCAAGCTTGGAACCGATGTAATTTGCGACGCAGTCAGAGCAATACGCGTGAGAGCAGCCGCTGATGTAGAAAGCTTCCTTCATTGTTTTAGTGTCCGTGCAGATTTCGCAGACGAACGGAATGTTACTTGAATTTGAAGACTCTCCTTTTTCGAAAATTCTTTTGCGTTTCCTTAAAAAAGTGTTCTTAGGAATGAAATCGAGGACCTTAATGTCGTCGTCTTCTTCGTCAGAAAGGTTGATGACGGAAGAGATGGTTGCAGCAGAGATGGTTCGCTTGTTGTATGAGCGGAAAGAGTCGAGGTCGATTACCTCCGGTGTTGAAGGTTGAACTCGATTCCTTCTTCTCCTTGGAGTAGCTTCCGAAGCCATTGGAATTAGAATTCACTGCACTAGGGTTTCTGAAGCATTAGTCTATGAGAATTCTTGAGTTTGCGGAAATTATACATATTTTAAATTTGAATCTAACCTCTCAGGCATAAATCACGGAAAATTGAGTAAAATCTTTTTATTCCACTTCTACCATTAACAATTTTTTATAAATATTTAGTTACAATATAATCGAGATGACTTTTAATCTTGTTATAAACTATATTAATTGACTCAAGCTCTCAAAGTGTATATGAACTTATTATTTTAAAATATTTTTACTATATATATAAATCATACTCAAAGATTTTTTTTTTTCGAAATTAATAAAGAATATTCAAAGATCTATTTTTTCCCTCTAAATGACAATAATAATACTTATCGATTTGAAATTTATTGTTTCCATATATAAACCATACAAAATAATAGATTATTTTTTATTATTTTTAACCAAATCATAAATTGTTAATTGTGTTAAAAATAAATTATTTCTTATGATTTATTTATATTGAAATCAAATCAATTTGTTGAGTGCTTTGCTTTTTTTTTATGGAATGACACTCCTTTTTTTAATGTGAATATGGGAAAGATAGGAAATTGGGTGTAGTTTGGTTAGCTATTATTTGGGGTATTTGGTTGGTTAGAAATGGAGTTTGTTTTTGGAATGATCCTTGGAACGTCGACAATACCGTGTGGAACATCAAGCTTTTGGTGTGGAAGTGGTCTTTTTGTGGGAATATTACTCATCCCAATTATTCCTTTTACGAGTTTTGTAAGGAACCGGTGTTTTTCCTCTCGTAAGGTTAATTGATTTGTAATTTTCTTTTTGTTTTGGTTGGTTTCCGGTGTAAACGGGTTGGAGAACCCCCTTAGTTCTCCCGTTAATATATATTTCCTTGCTTTCTAAAAAAAAAAATCAATTTGTTAATCCATTATTAATTTTAATTACTTTTAGAGAAAAAAATGATATTTAAGGATGTTTATATATTGAAAAAAATAATAATTTTTAATCTATTAGTAAATTTAATTATTGATTATATTTTAAACAAAAAATTATTACTTTGTATGCTTTATATATTAAAAAATATCAAAATATTAATCAATAAAATTGTTTAATGGACTTTGCATCTACTATTCAAATTTATTGTTTAATGAATTTTATATCAAAATATAAAATCGTTTAAGCAACTATTAGCACTACCTTGTTTGACACGCAGACGTCTCTTTTTGAGTTGTTTGATTTGAAGTCCGAGAAAATAGTTTAACTCCTCCATTAGACTCATTTCAAATTCTTCCTACATTATCTTTGAAAGCTCTTTGACTAAATGCATGTTAGTAGAGCCAAATATGATATGATATATAAACATAAATTTGAACGAGGAGAATATGTTTTCTTTGACGTTTAATGAAAAGCGTTGTATCAACCTTCCCTCTAGAATATCCTTGGTCACGTAAGAACTTACTAATTCGCTCATACCAAGCCCTAGGGGCTTATTTGAGATCATACAAAATTCGTTTTAGTTTAAAGACATGATTAAGATACTCATGATTTTCAAAATCGGAAGGTTGTGAAATATACACTTCTTCATTTATGTATCCATTAAGAAAAGAGCTTTTCACCTCCATTTGAAATAATTTGAATGTTTTGGAACGTGTGAATGCTTGTGAAAGGCATATAGCCTCGAGTCAGGAAATCGGAGCATAAATTTTCTCTTAGTTTATGTCCCCCTCTTGGTTATATCCTTGAGCCACTAGCCGGACTTTGTTCCTTGTTATCACTCTGTTTTGGTCCAATTTAGTTTTAAAATCTCACTTAGTGCCCAATAGCTTAATGATCTCGCGGTGGTGGGACAAGGTCCCACACATCATTTCTTTTAAATTGATTTAACTCATATTGCATGGCCATAAGCCAATGCTCATCACATAGGGTCTCTTTTGCGTTTTTAAGTTCAATTTTTGACACAAATGCAAAGTGATAACATAAATTACTTATCTTAGAGCGTAATGCCTCCAAGATTTTCAATTGCATGGTCCTTCAAAGACCTCCAGGCCAAGGGTAGATCATCCAATTTAGTTGAATTCTCATTATCGTCCTTTTCAGCATCATCATTTTCTTTGTCCTTGGATTTCACCGCTTTAGGTTGATTAGTTTCTTCTTTGGTGTCTTTGAGCATGCCTTCTAAAGATACACCTGCATCATAAAAATAAATACCTTTTTCTGATATTTCTCGGATAAGATTCATCAAGAGTGAAATGCACAGACTCTTCAACAGTAAGTAATCTCTTATTATATACTCTATAAGCTTTGCTTGATTGAGAGTATCCAAGGAAGATACCTTCATTCACTTTCACGTAAAATTTTCAAAGGTTGTCCTTACCGTTGTTCAACAAGAAACACTTACATCCGAAGATGTGAAGATGTGATAAATTTGGTTTTCTATCTTTAAGAAGTTCATAAGGAGTTTTGTTTAAAATAGGATGTATAAGTATCCGATTTAAAACATAACATACCGTGCTTATCGCATCGGTGCAAAAATATTTTTGTAGACCACCTTCATCGATCATAGTTCCTGCCAACTCCTCTAAAACTCTGTTTTTGCGCTCCACTGAAGGTGGAGAAAAACACAAGAAATGGGGGTTTGAATTGTGTTCTTTCATATTTTTAATTTCCCTTTCTATAAATATTTTTCTTCTTTTATACCTCATTCCGTTGGATATGCTTAGATCGTTGTTGCGGAAGAATGTTAGGAATAACACTACATAACCAATGAGATACATGTTCAATTTAACTTCTTAACTCCATCAGAACTTCTAACTTTGCTCTATACAGTTCTGAAGATATTCTGCGCGAATGTTCCAAGTTAAATGGACAATGCAGAAGATAAAAGACACATTCATTTTTATCCTGGTTCACCTTCTCAATAAGGCTACCTCTAGTCCACCCTCCACAAGGTGATTTTGCCACTCTCAATCGAGGACTTAATCCACTATAACCAAACTTGATTACAACTACACAACCAACTATTGTGACTAACTTCCTGCACAGCCAACTGCTGTGACTAACAACCTGCACAAGCTACCCGCGAGTGACTAACCCCTAGATGATGAACCGTTCAGTGATCTTATCAAGATATAACGTTCATCAACCTAGTAACTCTTGCACAAGCCAACTGCTCGTGACTAACCCTGCAATGAATTGTTTAGTGATCTGATCCACAGATATACCATTCATTGACCTCTCTGGACTTCTGACCTTCACTTGGTCTCCAAGAGGATTTCCATAATGACCACACTCACTATCATCTCAAGCTTCTGACCTTTATCTGGTCTCTTAAGGAAACATCAATATGATGCTTCTTAACAAGCAGATTTTTCTTTTTATCTAAGTACATATTTTTTGACACATTGACAAGTGATTACTTCACATGTAAGGATTATCTTTTAGTCTTCTTGTATGTATCTTCTGAACAAGATATGTGCATCTTTGTTGGTAAGCAGAGTAAGAGTATTAACTCCCAGTGTTGAGTGCTTCTTCACTATGATCTTCGTCTTCACTTCATCTCTAAGCAGATTTAGAGCAACAACTCTATTTTAAGTTGCTTCTGATTTGATCTCCATCTTCAGTTCTTTAAGCAGATTCATAGCAACAACTATGTTTTAAGTTGCTTCTTGATTTGATTTCCATCTTCAGCTGTTGATCATGATACTCTTGAAGAGCTAATAACATTTTTATGATCTTAGACATAATTATTACACTGTTGAGCATCAACTCAATGTACATAAGATTTCTAAGCTATTTGAATGTAGACATCATTGATTTTTTCTCATGTATTTTTTAAACACTCATATCTCCCTTCAAATGAACTGCATTGCATGCATGATTTTCTTTTGCTGGAGTCTTTCTTCACATAGGCTTATGGTTTGTGTATAGCAACTCTATTGCTTAATTTCCTACATACTTAGTATGTGTGTTGCCTCTTGTGTATCTTCTGGAGTATGATCTTTCACATCTCACCACACTCTCAAGTTTGAACTTTTGCTCTTTATATAACTTTTGGTGTGTTATCGGTGAAGCATAGCCGTTGAAATCTGTTTGAGAATGGAATTGAATACTTTGTCTCGATTGGATCAGGAATTTCATGTGTTCACGGAAGGATCTTATCTTTAGCGTGATGATTATTGTTGGTAGCGTGTGTCCTTGATTAAAGTTGTTTTTCCAGCGCGCTGCATGTGGGTTGCTTCTTCAATCAACCTTGGGTGTTGTTCTTTTTTAATTGTTGCAACCGTTTTGCTAATGATGATGTTTTTAACGACTTTCCTCTTGATTCTGAACTTTTGTATTTTGTAAGCTGAGATTGTATTTTCTTTACTGGTTCACATGTAACTTTGTTGTTGTTGCTTTTTGTTTGTCACTGTGTTATATGTAACACCCCATTTCTACCCCGGTAATTATTAAGAAAAATCAGAGTTATAAAATTCTTTTTCGACAAACAATTGGAGCATTACAATTCAACTTAACAACACTATCATGCTATCATAGATACATAACACAAATACTCGAATGAAATGAAACGATGTGAATAAACTTTATTAACGTTAAGCAGCGGAACTACATTAATCAACTTCGATGACATATCATCTTTCCAACTTAAAACGAGTTTAACATCAACGATTACTTTTCATGTATAAACATAGTTATTCAATAATAAAACCAAACAACTAAACAACTAGCAGCGACTAAATCTTCATCCTTCAATTACCTGCACATTACCAACATAAGGGTAACATTCAAACAGAAGGGGTGAGATATCAACCAATATAAGCAGGTGTATCATAAACAGTATATTATATCAGGATCATACAAATTTCAACACTTCATAACAGCAACTTAGTAAAGAATCTTGTGCCCCTCATCACAAAACATGCCCCTCATCTTTAATATATGCCCCTCACCTTTAATATATAACACCATGGTTATTTATTGTGTGCCTCTCATCTTTAATATAACACCATGGTTATTATTATAACTAATATAATCATGGTTATTGATGGTACCTGATCAGAAGAACCGTCGTAGGATGCTCGGACTGGATCTTCTAGGAAGGAGGAGGGGGTGTACCTGCAAGGTACTCCGATGCCAAAGTGAGAAGATGAGCAAAGGAGTGCAAGTACTAGCTAAAGGTTAGAAAGAAGTGAATACCTGACCCTCTAGTCAAAGAGGGTATTAATAGCCCCCAGCGCTGGGCCATGATCTCGCTATTGGGTTGGATTCCCAAGCCCAACTAGGAGACTGCCAGGTTTCCTGAGCGGAAATATCGGAGGTGCGTGCATGCCCTCTGTCCTGGTTAACCGCTCCGAAGTTCAAGGGAGACGCGGTCTTTTAGGAGCCACGTGGAATCCGTGCTGTTCGGAGGGTTGGATATGAAGGAGCCCTGCGCGGAGCAGGGTCCTCGGCAACGAAGGTCTCCGTGGGGAATGTTAGTGCCGAGCGCTGGCTCGCGGGGAGCATACGATCATGCCGGGCGCCACATGCTACGGGGATACGGGGCGGCCGAGCATGTCTAAGGTGGGCATCCTAGGTGCAGAAGAGGGTCATGGAGGAACGTGGGCCTCTGAGGTTTACAGGGCCGAAACTATATTGGGCCTAACCGTGGCCCAGTCCAGAACAGGAGCCCCCCAAGTCGGAGCTTTCTGGTCAAGAAGCTGTGACTTTGCTTATGCTCGGACCCATGACCTTGGAAATGCCCGGCGAGATGGCTCCTCGTCAATCAGATGTGCCCGGAGGAACAGCCTGTGGAGGGGGCGAAACGTCGCGCGTGGGTGACACGCGCTGACGTGGCATAGGTAATAATGGCCTAGGGTCTAGGAAGCGGCGCTTGTCAGGAGAGGTGACGCTTCGCCTTCCGAGCCCTTTCCCTATAAAAGGGGGAGAATTCTCTCATTTGGGAGTTTTCCTCTCTCTGTTTACTTGCTCGGCTTCAGACAGGCGTTCCTCGGAAGATATTCTTCCAGCTTGTTCAACATACTGTTCGTTACGACAGTCGTCGTCTACCGAAGAGTTCCCCCAGTCATCGTCATCATGTCTTCACGTAATTTTGTTTCCCTCTTCGTTGCTTTATTCTTTTTCTTAGGGTTTGTGTGCTTTATTTTCGCGGTCTTCGTCATCAACGTAGGCTGGGTCCGACGAGCGGTCGTTGCTTCCTCCTCGGGTTATCTAAGCGATGCCCGGGGGTTAGCGTGGGTCGGTGGACCAGATGATGTTGGCGTTAGACCGTCGTGCCTGTTTAGATAAGATTTTTCGTTGTCGTGTCACGTCATTTTGTGAGTCCTCGGCTGACGGGCGTCTTTCCTCGATGGGGGTTTAGCCGGGGGCTCCGCCGCTCCTACTCTACCCTTTCGCTTGTATTGCGGTGGAAGGGTGGATTTGATGAACTGTCGAATTCACTTTCTCCCTTCTGCGTGCAGGTGGATCTGATTCGAGCGCCAGCTCGGAGTCCAGCTCGGAATCTGATTCGTGGAGTAGCGAGTTGGACGACTCGACGGCCACTAGCTCCGATGTTGAGATCATCGAGGATCAAAACTCACCCTCTCTGGTCGACAATGACCATGTTGATTCTCCGGGTTCGGACGCCGAGGGAGGGGTTTCCCCAATGCCCTTGTTCAGTTACGAATGTACGGTTGCGCTCGACTGGATAGCTGACGAAGCCTTGACGGTCGCTTCTCGATACACCGAGTCTTTAGACGGGGCCTTCAAAGAAGTTGAGGTTTTGGGAGAGGGTGAAGCGCCGAATTACCAAGTGATTTGCCCGTCTCAAGACGAGCGCATATGCTCTCGGTTCAACGGGGATGGCTTTGCGATGTACGAATATGTGTTCAAGGAGCTCGGCTTCCGATTGCCCTTCTCCGATTTTCAGAAATCGATGATGGCGTTTCTAGGTTTGGCGCCGTCCCAATTGCATCCGAATGCTTTTGCTTTTATGCGAGCATTCGAGATTGTCTGTAACTATTTGGGTATTGGCGCCACGACCGCATTGTTCGGCCGGTGTTTTCGTGTCCAAAGGCAGGCGGCAGACGGGCGATATAGCTGGGTCTCGTTCAGAAATGCCGAGCGGAAACTCTTCGGGATGTACACTGATTCTGTGAAAGGCTTCAAGGACCGGTACTTTGTCGTCCGTCCGCTCAGCCGGACGGCTTATTCTGAGGTGTCGGATCTTGTGGTCGTTCGTGATGTCGACGGGGAGATAATGAGGGGCGAGGACGGACAGGTAGCAAGGGAATTCTGTACGAGATTCCCGTTTTTCTGGTGGAAAGGTCACTTCTCGCCCCCCCCCCCCGCGAAACATTATGTTTGGGAAGATGGGGATCTGGACGAGCAGGACACAGAGTCATACTCGGTCCTCTGCAAATACGTAGACAGCTTTACTATGTCTCAGTGGGTGACGAAGAATGGGAATCCCGTGTTGGACGAGAATGGTGTGCCGGTTGTGGAGCAGCGGCCTATTAACACTAAGGCTTTGTTATCTTGCCGAACTCCCGAGGAGACTCGGGCGTTGTTAGGTCGTGTCCATTCGCCCTGCTTTTCCTTTTCTGTCCAGTGTTTTTGCTAACTCATTTGGTTTCTTTTTTATTTGCAGATGCCATGTCGGAGAAGGAGGACACGGTCCTGAAGATGGCTCTGGACGCGAAGAGGAAAAGTCAGAAGAAGAGTCGGGGAACCGGTGCTGCAGAGAACTCGGCCTCGGCAGGCTCTCCTCGGGTAAACTTATATGAGAGGTCTCCCAAGAGGTCTCGTCCTACCGAGGGGGGACGCCATGAGCCGTCGAACCTGGGTTCCGAGCGTGCCTTTGTATTGCCTCCTTGCTATAAGGATGGAGGTTATTTTGAGAAGTTCCCCCTGGTTACCTCTCCGGATGAAGCTCGTCGGATCGGTGAGATGGACCCCCCGTCCCTTCAGAAACAGCTGGCGTGCGACAGCGCCGCCGTGATGAGGGTCTTGGGGATGGCCCAAATGTTAGCCAATGGTGGCTCGGGCTCGACCGAGGCCCTGAAGAAGGCGGAGGCGGCTAAGAAGGCTGCTGAGGACAAGATGAAGACCATGGAGGCCGATCGCAAGGAGTTGAAGAAGAAGATCGATGCGGTTCTGAAGCAGAAGGACGGGGAGATTGCGGCGGAGAAGAAAAAGCTTGCCGACCTTCAGCTTGAGTGGGCTCCCTCGGCTGACGAGTTGCCGGACGTGGCTGCTCTGCAGTCTAGGGCTGAGTTTGTGGAGAAGATAGATAGCCTGAAAATAAGCCTCGCCGACATGGCCGAAGTCGGGTTCGACCGTGCAGTTCGTCAGCTGAAATTTCTGAACCCTGGCCTGAAGGAGGATAATATTGGGCTTTCTTCGAAGATTGTGGACGGCGTGTTAGTGCCCGAGTCTCCTGGGAGTGAAGAGTAGATAGTGTGGTCCTGGGCCTGCGTGCCTGTCTTCTTCGGCCTGCGTGCCATTTTATGTTTTGTTGGGTTATGCCCGGATTACTTTTGGGGGCCTGCGTGCCCGGTATTTTGATTGTAACCTTTGGACATCGCCGACCAACTTGGTCGGCAGCTTTAATGTTTTATCATCTTCCTTGCTTATATCTATTTATTTGCACCTTCAAAGTGTTATCGTTGTATGCTAGCATCTTGATAACTTTTCTGTTGTGCTCGTAAGCCGAGGTATTTCCTTCATACTTAGGATATTTTTCGATTTTAATCGGTTACGCTCGGGTACGCCGGGGACGCACTCCGTTACGTTGTTTTTGGTAACTGCTGACTTATGCTCGGATACGCCGAAGAGTTACCTCTATACTTGTGATATTATTGGTTTTTATGGACTATGCTCGGCCTAGATTGATTTCCCGGGCGTGTTGAGTACGGTCCGGGTGCGCAGAGCAGGTGTGCGCTGATAGCGAGTACGAGACCGTGATTGGGGCCAAGTTCTCGCGGCGTGAACGATCCCATCGCGAGCTGGGGTTCTGCCGTGCAGGTACTTCCACGGAGGGTCTAGGTGTAGAGTCTTCCGTGTAGTCGGTCCTCTCATTGTGTGGCGAAATTCGACCGTTGCTATCGTGGAGTCCTCGCGTTCGTACCGATGACGCGGGTCCCTGCCCGGCTAGCACCCGTGTTAGATACGGGTGTCCGGGGGCGTTAGGTTGGGTCTAATTGTAATAACGTCTGAGTTTTTCAGCGTTCCAAGGCCGAGCAAGTTTTACTCCGAGGAGATCCTCGAGGTAGTAGGCGTCGTTCTCGGTTTTATCGTAAACTCGGTACGGGCCTTCCCAATTCGGGGCTAGTTTACCCTCGCGCGAATCCTTCATATTTCTGCGAAGCACTAGGGCGCCGACTTCGAATTCGCGCTTGATAACTTTGGTATTGTAGCGGAGAGCTATATGTTGTTTTAACTTTGCTTCTCGGAGGGAAGATCCTGTTCGGATCTCCTCGACCATGTCGAGCTCTTCCCTCATAGCCTCGTCGTTGAGCTCCTCTTCGAGGGGTGACTCGGTGCATTGAGAAGGTTCTCGGATTTCCACGGGGATCACGGCTTCGGTGCCGTAGGTTAGCCTAAACAGAGTTTCGCCCGTGCTCGAGTGGGGGGTTGTCCTATATGCCCAAAGTACACTATGTAGTTCTTCGACCCAAGCTTTTTTGGCTTCGCCGAGTCTCCTCTTTAGTCCTCGGAGGATGACTCGGGTGGCTGCCTCGGCTTGCCCGTTCGTCTGAGGATGCTCAACTGAAGTGAAGTGTTGCTTCGTGCCGAGCTTGGCCACAAACTCTTGGAACTTTCTGTCAGTGACTATAGCCTGAGGTACCCCGAACCAAGCGAGTATGTTTCGTTTGTAGAAACGGAGCACGTTTAGAGACGTGATCTTGGCGAGCGCTTCGGCTTCTATCCATTTCGTGAAGTAATTGACGCGACCACGAGATATTTATTTTGGTACGAGCCGACCGGGAATGGTCCGAGGAGGTCCATTCCCCAGGTGGAGAAAGGCCAAGGTGATGATAGAGATTTAAGTTCGTTAGGGGGAGCCAAGTGCATGTCGGCATGACGCTGGCATTTGTCGCATTTACGGACATGTTCTTTGGCGTCTTGTTGCATGGTCGGCCAATAGTAGCCGGCTCTGAGGGCTTTCCTCGCTAGTGATCGGCCGCCGAGATGCTGGCCGTTAATCCCCTCGTGGAGCTCTTGGAGTATCTCAGATGCTTGCGATGTGTCGACACATTTAAGGAGAGGGATGGAGAAGCCTCGTCGGTATAGTTTGTTCTCGATGACCGTGTACGAGCAGGCTCGTCTCTTGATAGTTGAAGCTTCCTTCGCGTCGGCAGGTAGTTCGTCCTTGGTGAGGAAGTTATATACCGGGGTCATCCAGCAATGGTCGTCTCCGATAGCGAATACTTGCAAAGCTTGCGCATTTTTGCTTATGCTTGGTCTGGGTAAGATTTCTTGGATTATCGACTTGTTTCCGCCTTTCTTTCTCGTACTCGCAAGTTTGGATAATATGTCGGCACGCGAGTTATGCTCCCGGGGAATGTGCTCGACGTCTGCCTTTGAGAATTTTTTCATTTTCTCTCTGACGAGAGTGAGATACTCGGCCAGTGTGTCGTTTTTTGCTTGGTAATCGCCGCTGACTTCGGAAGCAACAAGCTGGGAGTCGGTGTAAATCATGACCTCTCGAACTCCTACATCCTCGGCAAGACGTAAGCCTGCTAGGAGAGCTTCGTACTCGGCCTGGTTGTTCGACGTGGTAAAAGATAAGAACAAGGATACTTCGATGATGAGTCCCTCGTCATTCTCTAGGATAATGCCGGCTCCACTTCCCGAGGTGCTCGAAGCGCCGTCCACGTAGATGGTCCATTTGTTTTCGGTGGGGGTCGGGCAGCTGGAAATAGAGGTCATCTCGGCCACGAAATCAGCGAGCGCTTGAGCTTTTAGTGCCTTCCTGCCCTCGTATTGTATGTCGAATTCGGACAGCTCGAGGGACCATCTTAGCATTCTCCCAGCCATGTCTGGTCGGCTGAGAAGTTGTTTGATGGGTTGGTCTGTCCGGACGACGATGGTATGGGCGAGGAAGTAATATCTCAGCCTCCTAGCAGCTGTTATTAGGGCCAGTGCGACCTTCTCTATTTGTTGATACCGCACCTCGGGCCCTTGTAGGGCTTTGCTCGTGAAGTATACCGGCTTCTGCCCGTCTTCAGCTTCTTGGATCAAGGCCGCGCTGGCTGCCTCGTTTGAGACGGCCAGGTAGAGATAAAGGATCTCGTTGCTATCTGGTCGGGAGAGGACAGGCGGCCTGGAGAGAACTTGTTTGAGGTGGGACAGCGCTTGCTCGCATTCCTCGGACCATTCAAAGGTTGCTTCTTTCCGAAGTAACTTAAAGAATGGGAGGGCATGCTGAGCGGATTTCGCGACGAAGCGGGATAGTGTCGTGAGCATTCCGTTTAGTACTTGGATAGATTTTTTATTGACGGGGGTAGGGAGTTCTGAGAATGCTCGGAATTTATCGGGATTGGCTTCTATTCCTTGCTCGGTCAGATAGAAACGGAGGAATTTGCCCGCCCGTACTCCGAAGGTGCATTTCTCGGGGTTGAAACGCATCTTGCAGGATCGGGCCTGCTTGAACACCCGTTCAAGGTGCGTTGTGTGGTCGGCGTCTTCTCGAGATTTGACGATCATGTCGTCCATATATACCTCGAGGGTGTCGCCGATCTCTCCCCAGAAAACCTTGTTCATCATCCGCTGGTACGTAGCTCCGGCATTCTTGAGTCTGAACGGCATTACGTTATAGTAATAGTTGCCCGACTCGGTCATGAATGCCGTGCATTGCTTGTCGCATCTCGCCATGGGAATTTGGTTGTAACCTGAATAAGCATCCATAAACGATAACAATTTATAGCCGACCGAGATGTCGACCAGTCTATCAATATTAGGCAAAGGATAAGCATCTTTGGGGCATGCCTAGTTAACTTCGGTATAATCAACGCACATTCTCCATTTTCCATTAGATTTTTTGACAAGTACAACGTTTGAGAGCCAAGTTGAATACTTGGCCTCGGAAATAAAATTTGCCTCTAGGAGGTCTTTTACAGCTTTCTCGGCAGCCTCCGCTTTCTCGGGAGACTGCCGACGCCTACGTTGAACTACTGCCTTCACGGCTGGGTCGATGGAGAGGTGGTGGCAGGCGACCTCAGGGTTGAGTCCAGGCATTTCCGCTGCACTCCAGGCGAACAAGTCGGCGTTGGCCTGAAGACATGCTACGAGCTGCTTCCTAGGAAGATCTGGGATGTCCTTGCCGATCTTTACCGCTTTGTCGGGGTTGTCGCCCAGCGGGATGAGGTCGAAGTCTCCGTCTGGGATGGGCCTGACGGGATGAGTTGCATTCGACCTTCTTTCTTCGGCATTCTTCAGCTCTTCGTCAGTGAACCGAGCGTCCAAGTCGATGGAGCTGACGTTCGGTGGATGTTGATCTTCCTGAGGATGAATGTCTTCTACCCTCGGCTTTTTGTTTGGATCTGATGGAGGGGCAATCAGCTGCAACCCCTTCACGGAGGCGTCGAAAATCCTTCTGGCCGCTTCGATGTCTGCGTTGATGGTGACCACTCGTCCTCGCTTTGTGTAAAACTTCATCTTGAGGTGCACGGTGGAGGGGACGACAGTGAGCTCGGCCAGAGTAGGACGTTCGATGATGCAGTTGTAGAGAGTCTTGCAGTCGATTACCAAGAATCTTGTCTTGACCTGCCTGGATGCTTCCTCTTCCCCGAAAGTGACGATCAGTTCGACGTATCCCCACGGCTTGGTGGTAGCACCGTTGAAGCCTTGGAGATCGGAACCCACATAGGGAGTGAGATGCGAGTCGTCCAGCTGGAGTGTCCGGAACAGGTGAGAATACATGATGTCGACCGAGCTGCCTTCGTCGACCAGGACTCGTCGGACGTCAAAATTCGCCATTCTGGCTCGGACCAGCAAAGGAATTGTGGCGTTCGGGGCGCCGCCCGGCAATTCTTCCAAGTAGAAAGTGATCGGGTCCGATTTCCCTCTAAACTTCCGCAGAGTTGGGGCGAGATCCGAATTGGCGCTGATCAGCTCATCGAATTTTCTCTTTACCGAGCTGATAGTGAGGGAGCCGGGGTCACTGCCGTTGGAGATAACCATTGCGGCCGGGAAATGCTCCCAGGTGCTGAAGGTAGTCATCACGCCGACTGAAGGGATGAAGTCTTCCGGTCGGGTTACGGACAGCGCGACTTGCAGCGGTGTGCTGTCAGGTGAGTTCCCCTCGTCAGAGTTCCGAGGGACATCTCTTCGGGAAGGTTCTCCCTTCATCGTGTATTTTGATAGGCGGCCCTCTTTGATCAGGGTCTCTATGGCATCTTTGAGATGTATGCATTCATCGGTCAGATGCCCGTGACTCTTGTGGTACTTGCAGTATTTGGACTTGTCTGTCCCCGGTCTTGTAAGATTTGGCATCGGGGGCCTGATGCTAGAGTTCTTGAACTCGTTGCTCTGGCAGTCGGCCAGGATTTTCTCCCGCGAGGCGTTCAAAGGAGTGTAGTCGTTGAACCGTCCTGCCGGTCCTCTGCGCTCTTTGGCGTCTCGGGACCTGTCGTCCCTCCTTTTGTCTTGTCCTCGGCGTGATCCTGGATCATCGAGGTTTGAGCTGCGAGCAGCGTCACTGCCCCTCGAGGCTTTGATCGCGGCTGCTTCGCCTTCTTCAAAGTCGATGAACGCCTTTTCTTTACGGAGGAGGGCGTTCATCGAGTGCACCTTCTCAATCTTAATGGCCTTCTTGAAGTCACTACCGGGGAGTAGTCCTCGCTCCAAGAGGTATCTCTTCATGTAGTCGGCCGTCTGCACTTGGACGGCCTCCTTGTTGAACCTTTCGAGGTAATTCCGAAGAGGTTCGTTAGGTCCTTGTATCACGGCCTCGAGATTGGCTTCCGATTTCGGTTGTCGTCGGGAGGCTGTGAAGTGGCTCAAGAAGAGTTCTTTGAGCTCGGTCCAGGAATGGATGGAGTTCGGACGGAGGTTCCTGTACCAATTCATCGCTCCCTTCCTGAGGATGGTCGGGAAGATGGGCACTTGATTGAGCCTCTGACGACGTGATAGTCCATGACCGCTTCGATGCTCCGAATATGGTCGTCGGGGTCACTGGTTCCGTCGTATTGGTCCAATACTGGCGGTTTTTCCATCCCCCGAGGGAGGTGGGCTCTCCGGATACTGCCGGACAAAGGGCTGCGGAAGTCCTCCTCGTCACTTGGTCCTGGCGAGGTGTAGTGCCTGTCTCGCCGGGGTCTTCCTTGGTTGTCGTCCGAACTGGTACGGTTGTCCCGAGGGGGACGCTCGCCAGGTTTCGGCGCAGCTTTGGAAGGGCCCCAATGATCCTATTCGGGGGAGGGGCTTCTCGCTTCAGTGGCTTCTAGCCTCTGGTTCTTCCTGCTCTTTCTTGGCGGAGAGCGGGAACATGTCCTCCGGCGGCGATATCTTCTTCGTGGAGACCTTGAAGAGGAAGGGGAACGCCGGCGGTATCTCCTTGGCGGTGAGCGCGAGGAGGAATAGGAGCGTGACCGGTAGTGCTTCCTCGGAGGGGAGCGACGTCGTCGCTGTCTTTCCAGCTCGTGAATTCGGTCGTCTTGAATTCGGAGGAGGCTGTTTGTCAATTGTATTTCTTTGAGCAGGCGGACGGTGATGGGGTCAGCGTCCTCGGGAATGTTGAGCGGCTCCTCTTCTTCTCCATGACGGGATCTCCGCCTTTCAGAGGTGTGGGTGAATGAGGAAGAAGCCTGCCCGTCTCTGGGGTCGGTCTCATTCACATTCTGGGCATGTTCTGGCCCATTGTGTGTTCGGAGTTGCTCGTTACCCCCGTTTTGAGCGTGTCCCTCGGGAAGAACTTGGTCAACATTCTGAACCTGTTGGAGGCCCTGCAGCTGTTTGGATGCTATGGATCTTCTGCCTCCTAGGTGGTGAGGTCTCATGCCCGGGCCTTCTCTTCCCGGCGGGGGTATGCCGATTTCCTCCCTGCCGACGACGATTCGCCCCCTCGCGGGTGGACTCGTCAATTTAGGTGTTGCAGGTGGAAAGGATCAGCACTTGGGATGTTGTTGTTGTTGTCAGCCATGACAATTGGTAAAGGATTAGCTTTGATCTTTGTTTGTTAAAGACGGGGAAGCAAGATTCCCACAGACGGCGCCACTGATCGTACCTGATCAGAAGAATCGTCGTAGGCTGCTCGGACTGGATCTTCTAGGAAGGAGGAGGGGGATGTACCTGCAAGGTACTCCAATGCCAAAGTGAGAAGATGAGCAAAGGAGTGCAAGTACTAGCTAAAGGTTAGAAAGAAGTGAATACCTGACCCTCTAGTCAAAGAGGGTATTTATAGCCCCCAGCGCTGGGCCATGATCTCGCTATTGGGTTGGATTCCCAAGCCCAACTAGGAGACTACCAGGTTTCCTGAGCGGAAATATCGGAGGTGCGTGCATGCCCTTTGTCCTGGTTAACCGCTCCGAAGTTCAAGGGAGACGCGGTCTTTTAGGAGCCACGTGGAATCCGTGTTGTTCGGAGGGTTGGATATGAAGGAGCCCTGCGCGGAGCAGGGTCCTCGGCAACGAAGGTCTCCGTGGGGAATGTTAGTGCCGAGCGCTGGCTCGCGGGGAGCATACGATCATGCCGGGCGCCACATGCTACGGGGATACGGGGCGGCCGAGCATGTCTAAGGTGGGCATCCTAGGTGCAGAAGAGGGTCATGGAGGAACGTGGGCCTCTGAGGTTTACTGGGCCGAAACTATATTGGGCCTAACCTTGGCCCAGTCCAGAACAGTTATTATTAATTTACTAGGTGGATACTATGTAGTGATCATATAACACATGTGACGTTCAGCACAACTAAAGTGTACCGTCCGTCACTATATACATATACTAATTAACTTAGTTAAATTAATCAATTCAATGTTCATATACCTCTATATCAAAAGACTTCTAGATAATATATTAATTAACATATTAACAACTATTATTAAAATTATCATTACAATTAGTAATTACACTAAATGAATTACTAGGTATAATTATTTACACTATTGGGCCATAAGTTGTGCCCCTCGTCACAATAAGGTGACCGTCATCACCAAAGGTGTGCTGCTCGACACCCCTTCCTTACCATTCCCTGGCACTTATTACAGAGATGGTGCGATTTGATTATTCTTATTATTTTTTTACCGATCTCAGTCTTAGGAGAAAGATACATTCTTCAGAGAGAAATAAAAAAATTTTGAAAGGCAGGACCTCCGTCAAAAGTGTGCCTCTCGGTACATTCATTCTTGCCGTCCGTCTCAATTGTTTTTTTTATAATTTCTTCGAGTTACCGTTGCTCAAACCCAGACCAACACAACGTTTAATCACAACAACGTAATTACTATATCAACATCAACGTAGGGTAATTTTCCATACAAATTTATTGATAGAACAAACTTTCACTAAATCAAATATCACATAGACTACAAACAATATCATGGGTCAGTTTATACAACCCACCCCACATACGATTTATCATAAACCTGGTTATAGAGATTAAACCTCACCTTTACCTAGATTTACCTGGATTTACGATCTCTCTATAATCTTTCCCGTCGATTATGAGCTTTTCCATTGCTTCCAATTTGTGCTCTACAACTTTTTCTCCTATGGCGTCCTACATGACTTTTTCTCCCTCTTCTATGCAGCCTCTTTGTTCCTGTCTCTTTCTCCAAACCATATTCTTCTTCCAATTCTATTCCCAAATAAATAGTATAATTTTCTTTAGTCACTTAATAAACTTAAATGGACCTAAGTGACATACCTCCTTATTACTTCACGACACTACAAATTAAGCCAAACATCATTTCTAAGCTTATTAATAAAATAATACTTCGACATAATTCCACCAAATTAAATCCGATTATTTTTCATGTCAACTTAATAAAATAATTCTGACTTCGACGATAAAATTCGAATTAAAAACAAATAGTCCAATATTAATAATAATATTATTTCTAATATTATTTATTCGACATAAATCAACTTATTAATTCTCTGACTATCCGAATAAAATCTGACTTTAACTTAATAATTCAAATACGCCTCTTAAAATAATTCCGACAAGTTCAATAATTCTCAAACTTCGTTTAAATCCAATAATTAAATCCTTAATTAATTTAATTAACCAATTAATTAAATTCGGATCGTTACAACTCTCCCCCATTTAGGATATTTTCGTCCTCGAAAATCTATCCGACTCAACCATCCTCAACTTCGCTTCCAACTTTCTAGTCCTCGATCGCGTTTGGCAACACGCCAACTACTACTTTTTCGTCATAACATCAACTCGACAATATTTAAATCTAATACATACCTACTAATCATGCAACACCTTCGCGGCATAACCGTTAGTAACTCATCGGACATAGCAACTTTTTAAGTATCAATCATTCCTATCATACTTATACTCGGATATACCATCTCACATCATTATTCCAGCAACATTTTCAACACTAAAACACCTATACCCTTCTTATTTCCATACACAGGTGTCATTCACTAACGAAACACCAACAATCCCATTCATCCCATGGTATCACTTGCATAGTAGCATCAGTAGAGCCAACTTAATTAACTTCATAATATCTTAGAGTATTACTCATCATCTACTATAACCAACAACAACATTACTGCAACGGAACTAAAATTATTACAACGCCAACTTAATAATATAACTCGACTAATTACCAACAACTAAACGAACATCCTTATATAGTCAACACAATTTACGAGAAACACCATACTCTGTCACATCATGCTTCATATGCGCAACTCTGATCATCCATCTTAATTCACCGTCCTCACTAGAGTTTCTGTCAACTTATATGGTCTTCCAGCTTCAATCAAGTTTCAGACTTTCTTAAAGATTTATCACTTTACGCACCATCAAGATAGCAAGATAAGTCCATACGATCCAACACGGTTTCGTTCACTACCAACAAGAGATTATGGGTGATCAAATCATCAATTTGTTAATAGATGTCCGACAACCATAATGGAGTATAAACTATTGTAACCAACTATAATAACTTTCTTTAAACTTGCACTCAAGTCACCAAAAGCATCAAAATTTAATAACTTCAAAAATCATCTGAGCAAGCTAACATCGACGTCTTGCAGCTACATACTAATACACCTTTGACAATAACATCTGACATAATTCCTTTACACCATTTCCGACACTTCTTATCCTCAGAATCATACTCTTTGCATTTCCAAATATATATGGCTCGTGGTTCCAAATACTCCAACAACTTAACAACTTCTATAATTACTCGTTAATATTCCACAACAAGGAATACAGCAATTCGTCACTTAATCATTACTCCTATGTCAACATCTTACGCAAGGCTACTTAAACAACCACTTCACAGTCTCTCAACAATGCTGAACCTAACAACTTTCTAAATTCCATCTTATAACAATCATCCTTGTTACCTTATGATTCGGGAAACACCAAACTTCGATAAGACTTGCACCGTCATAAAAAGGCGCCTTTTTATGCAACAGACCGAGCCTTCGGTGTTCCCGACACTTTCAACTCACGATCTTCTCTACCCCCCTCACTAGTAGTAGCTCAATTGGTAGTGGGAATGGATTGAACATGTACTTGAAGACTTCTAGAACAAAAATCTTGGAAACTTTAAATGTGAAAGATCGATTTGACTGACGGTACAAACACGAAGAATTGCGCTGTCAGCGATTTGACTGGTAACCGGCTGTCCGGGTATTAACGTAACAGTTAAAGTAAAAAACCCAACAGTTAAAGTTAATTTTTTTGTTTTTGTTTTTTTTTGTGTTAAAGGTGAAAAATTATTTACACGGTTTGTTAGAAAAACAAAAACATAATAAATAAAAAATATACACCGTATGCGAACGAAATTACTGATAATAATATTGAAAAGGATTTAATGCACAGAAATAAAAAATTTAACTAGCAATAAACACGCATAATATTACCTCAATAATTAAACGGCGGTACAACAGACAATACAATATTTAATACTGACAGTACAAATATTACATAAAAAATATAACGAACAATACGACAAATATAATGAACGGTACATTATTTGAAAGCGACTGATACGACAAACTTTAAGTATGACAATTAAAAACCCATGCTATAAACAACAGAATATAGATATACGGGAGTGTAAACATCGCAGGTCCGCATTTTTCAGGACTATGCAGACAGAAAAAGGACATGATCACCACAAAAATAGTGATGACCACAAGAAGAAACGTATCCACCCACTTTGCCATTTTTTGCCGGGGAAGAAAAGGAAATGATTAGGAGATAGTATGATAGAAATTTGGGAGATGAGTGAAATTTGATGTGAGAATTTATGGAAAAATGAGGGGTATCTATAGAGTAAAAAGAGGGAGATAGAGACGTTGGAGAATGGAGTGGTACCGTAAAAGGAAAGTTTGAATGATAGTAAGGTTTGAAAAGAAAGATGTATAGAATAAAGTTAGGATTTGATTTGAAAGAAAGAGATTTTGAAAAGAAAGAAAGAGATTTTGAAAAGAAAGAAAGAGATTTGGAAAAAGAATATAGTATAAAAATTTAGTGGGAAACAAAAACCAATAATAACTTAATTGTTACTAGTATGATCTGAAACCCCAGACTCTGTGCCTGCAAAAATTTAATTCTGTACCAAATGTGTCAGTATCATTTATCTGAAAATAAATCTCAAATAAACAGTGTATGAAGTGATAAACAATATTTGGCGTTTGTGTAAGAATAAATTCCACAGCGAAGCAAAATACCGTGCAAAAACATTCTAAAAACTGAGTATTCATAAAATCAGGATAGTTATGAAATAAAATCCAAGATTATATAAAACTCCCAATTTTTTAGACAGAAGTTTGTTGCCTTCCTTTTTTTTATGAAATAAGATGCGGGCAAATTTTGGGGTATAACACATACATCCAAAGTGGGTTTCAAACTATTTCCCAATCAATCTAGGGCAACCAAGTCATGATTCCGAGAATCTCTCAAGGATGCCAAAACAATCAGGGGTATGCATCCAAGTAGATCTGAAGCTACTTCCCAATCAACATGGGACATTGTCCTGGGCCTATGATTACTAGGGGCATGTCGCCCATAGTGCACGTCTCATAAAGTACTCGCGAGGAGAATCTTTCCAAAGTCCCTACTAGCAGGGGCAAATCTATGCAAGTCTAGTTTGACATCTTGATCAATAGTCATTGGTTTGTTCCAATGAATAAGAGTCCAGAAATGGCAGTTACCATAACACTGGGGGCAACGTTCAAGACATCCATGTCTTCCCACAAAACCGGTTTCATAGGATCATATCCCCACAGTGTAATCATTAAGAAGATATCTCCGACACTTTTCTCTTCTCCAAACAGGGTTATGCATATTTCTTATCCCCAGTCAGGGTACATCAAGATCAATCATTCAAATGGCTCTCATCCCCAAGCAGAAATCATAAATCCCCAGCTATACATCTTCAAAACAAGATCAAATATCCAAGTCAGAATGATACAAAGATTTATTTTCTTAGAACAACATCAGTCATACATCATATACATCACATACATACATTGCATACATTACTTCATTATAAACATACGGGTTTCTCATTTATTTGAAGAGACTAATCATATAATACATGCATCATGACATTGCATATTTCTAACTTTGTTTTCAGGTTCCGCCTCGACAAGCATTCCTCTCAGATATAATCGAGCTGAAAATTCATTCTGACAAGCCTTTTACATTCCAAAACTTCATCAAATAACTTATCAACCCTAACGAGCAAGCATTCTCTATCAGATATGGTCTAATGTATGACCCGTTCCGTTATTCTCAGTCAGATATGGTTTAATGTATGACTCGTCCTGACATTATCCTACAGATATGGTCTAATGCACGACTCGTTCTGACGTCTTCCAATCAGAATGATCCAATGTATGATTCGTTCTGGTATTCCTTTTCAGATACGGTTTAATGAATAACTCGTTCTGACATCCTTCATCAGATATGGTCTAATGTATGGCTCGTTCTGATATTCCTCTTCAGATATGGTTTAATGAATAACTCGTTCTGACATCCTTCATCAGATATGGTCTAATGTATGGCTCGTTCTGATATTCCTCTTCAGATATGGTCTAATGAAAGACTCGTTCTAACATCCTTCAACAGATATAGTCTAACGAATGACTCGTTCTGACATCCTTCAACAAATATGGTCTAAATGTACGACTCGTTCTGACATCCTTCAATATATATGGTCTATTCGCTCTAACATCCTCTATCACATATGGTCTAATGCATGACCCGTTACGGTATTCTATTTCCAAAGATCTAATTCAGTTGATACAAACAGTGCTGACTCGATCAACACTCAAAGATCTAATTCTATAATCACGAACGGTGTAGACACGATCATCTTTCCAAGGCCTAATTCAGTTACTACGAATAGTGCTGACACGATCAACATTGAAAGATCTAATTCTCTCATCACGAACGGTGCTGACACGATCAACCTCCCACAAATACTTCTCAATATATAGGATCCAGTCTAACGTACGACTCATCCTAGGATACAACCTGATGTACGGTGTATTCTGACAACTATCAACACAAGTGGATCTGGTCTAACGTACGACCCATCCTTCAGCCTAACGCACAATTTTCCAAACATTTATTAAATGCAAGTTGGATCTGGTCTAACGTACGACCCATCCTTCAGCGTAACGCACGACTTTCCAGAAATTTATCAAATGCAAATTGGATTTGGTCTAATGCAAGACTCATCCTCCAGCCTAACGCACGACTTCCCAGACATTTATCAAATGCAAATTGGATCTGGTCTAACGCACGACCTAGCCTCCATCCTAACACACGGCTTTCCAGACGTCTACCGATGCAAATTGGACCCGGTCTAATGCACGACCCATCCTTCAGCCTAACGTACGACTTACTTTGACACTTACAGCGGATTCAGTCTAACATACGACTCGTCCTAAGTATATCCTCCAGATACGGTCTAACGTACGACGTATTCTAACACCCAAATCTATCAAAGCTGGATGGCATCTTTAAGCCCATCACAATCAAATCCCAAATATCCGGATGGCATCTCTAAGCCCGTCCCCGATGGTACAAATTTCTGGGTATTCTAGTGTTTAATCCTCTCCCACCTTCAGATACCGACTGGCACACAAACCACTATACATCTTCAGGTTTAAGAAAATTGAACAAGGGCAGCTGTCATACCCCAAAATTTGCCCATCTCATTTCTCTTAAATCAAACTCATATTAAAGTTTAAGGCCCAAAGACACCCCTCATAAACAATGGCTCAAGGAACTAGGGTTTGTGTTTTTTTGAAGAAAATCAATGGATCAAAGGCCCCAATGCATCTCATATGGCTTATGATGTTTCAAAATATCTCCATGACAAAATTCAGGTCTCAATTCAAAGGACTGGTCACTCAGTTGCTCAAAAGTCAAAAGTCGACTAGTTTGACCTAAAAGTCAATTGTGGTCAAAGTACAGTCAAAACTCCTAATTTTTTGTCAACAACCTTATTGTGAAGTATCATTAACCATTTGATCAAGGATTGATCATGGTTCATCAAGAAAAGATTAGAAATCAACAATTTCAAAAGTTTCTAAATTAGGGTTTCTTAGGAGAAAGTCAACTGAACTTTGACCAGCCATAACTCCTACATGGAACATCAGAAATTTCCCATCCAAAGCTCATTTTGAAGGAAATTGAATTCTCTGCAACTTTGTCTTTCAAAAGAGCACACAAGGAGCATTGAAAATTATTTTGACATGAGACCAAAAACATTGGTTAGAGGACTCTTCAAGGTTTCTAAAAAGTCCTAGAACTCCTCCATATCTTAAAATTTGAGGGAGATATGCCTTGTCAAAATTGGACAATTTTAAAGAAAAAAATGTGAAGTAAAAGGCTTCAAAATGGATCTTTTTTCAAACAAGTCCAATCCTTTTTGGCCCAATCTCCATCCTCATGATATGTAGAGCCCGAAGTCCAATTGCCACGAAATTAAATGATTTATTTGATTTATTATGATTTTTTTATTCATTTAAAATGATTAAAATTAAGTAAATCAAAGAAAAATCAATTATATGGCAAGAGATACTATAAGGATCAAATTCAATCATCATTTAAGTGATGTTGTCAATATAATTTCGTGCAAGGCAATATTGAGAGGAAAAGATGGAGATTTGACTAAAATTAGAAAGTTTCAAGAATGATTTCCAATCAAATATCAAGGGCGTGATTCAATATGATTTATTCCAATTATAGTGACCTAATGCACTCTTTATAAGTATAGAAACACACTCTAATGCAAGGGGGACAAAAAAATAAGGATTGCAAGCTCTAAGATACCATAACCGAGTTCATACAAATTAAGGAAAAATCAATAATCGTTCTTGATTTTGCAGGTTGATTCAGAGCGTTTTAAGGATCCAAACATATTACTGAGGTATCACTGAACGTTCTCCAATCGGTTTCAAGCTTTGAAGCATCAAGATCGCTCCCTTACACCTCACGGTTTGATCAATTTTTTCTTAAATCAATTACAACATTCCGTGCAATTTGAATGAATTTTGGTTATGTATTTGTGTTCATCGTGAGGTTATGGTTGATTCTGGAAGTTTAATTATATTTATATGCTTGTATGAGTTATCCGCCATTGCTAGGGTTTAGGAGCTCAAAAGAGGGATTTTGGTTTTAGGAAAAATCAGAAGCAATTGCAGGTATCATCTTGTTCGTGAGACTTGGACGATCACGTCTAGACCCTCGCGAAAAATTTATATTGCACGTATGAGATTTTGGTAATGGCAGGTGTTATGGCAACGCTTTACAAACCGTAGGTAAAAGTCTTTTACCTAAGACAACGGTTGGGAGGTTAGAGACAATGATGCGTCACCCCTAGTGGCTGGAAAGTGCGCGCGTTGCTTTTTGAAAGACAGTCAGATCCAGCGCTTCTCAAGCTCGTGCGTGCGATGCACTCTCGCACTGTCGACCATCCAATCAAGCCTAGATTATATCCATGACTCCAGACCTGCAGGCGTACGATGTTCCTCATGCGCTGCACCACACCATATCAAAAATTAAGAATTTCTGAAGTTTTTTTATTTTTAACTACACAACTTATTTTCTTTTTATTTTGATATATATATATATATATATATATGGTTTTAAATAATTAAAAAAATCCTCTTATTTATTTTTTTAACAAAAGTTATTTCAAACTTCTTTTTTTTACAAAAAAAAAATTAAAATAAAATATATTTATTTTAATTATTAACCATTTTATTTGTTTCTTTAAATTGATTTAATTTGTTTAAATTACTTATTTAATTATTAATTTTTATTCATTGATTAAAAAATATATATTAGGGTTAGATATTTAATCGAAACTTTATTTTCACCGATTTAATTAATTAGGTTGAAAACCAATAATTAATTAATCTGATTTTATTTATTCTATTAACCATGATTAACTTGTGCCCTAATCAGAGTTTGCGAAGACCATGCCTACACTGAGAATTTTCTCTTTTTTGTGCAGTTTTTCAGGGTAATCATCAGGGTTCGTCCGACTACGCGCCTTACCGATCAAAAGCTAAATTCTAATCTTTTCTCTCTTTATTTTAATATCTGTTATTTCACCCATTCTGATTTAATTAGGATTTACTTTTAAATGCCAATGAACTGCTCCTACACTCACCCTTTGCTGCTTATCTTTCCTTTTCCAATTTTTAGGTTAACCAACCAGTCAAAGCTCAAATGTTCGGTAACCTTAAAACTTGTTCTCTTTTATTTTAATTATTACTTGTGTCAGACTTATTGCGTTGTTGGGGCTTCTGTTCTTATTGCTTTTTCTCCCACATCCCCATGGCTTATTATGTAATTGTTCCTGGTTTGTATTGCTTGGCCTTGAAGGCACTTAACACCGTATATATAAACTGCGTGGTTAGTAATCTTAGGGAGTGATAACCTCAAACTGAATCTAGAATCAGTTAATTACAAGATAATATAACTGAATCTGGTCACGTGATTGTTGCACCCACGCACCTTTTATGGTACCTCTCTTGTTGCCTCTTGCTTGTTGCTTGTTGCCTGTTGCCTTATGTTTTTTAGTGTAGAATAGCCAAGTCCCTCGAATACGAGGATACCTCAGCAATGTTGCCCTCGGTCCATTCTTAAGATCATAGGTCCCAATGATGCTGCCTTTGATTCGCTAATATGATCTCGTCCCTCGAAGTTGCCTACGAAGTGCTGAGGTATCCTCCGGTTGCCTAAAAGTAAATGGCTATTCTGATCCTTCCCTTTGACTACTTGCCCCTCTGTGGCAGGGACAATCTTATGGTGAACGATGATTCGACGACCCTTTAACCTCCAAATAAAAGGACTTCCCTACCCTCCTATGGTATGGATAGCCCTGAAAGGCTAAAAGAACATTTTTCATCTAACTAGGTAATTTGCCCCTAATTGCTTTGCTCTGATTTAAAAATCTTTTTATTACACTTCTTCTTAAAAAACTTCAATAAGGCTACGCTCAATTATGATCTAAAGTCCTTATTCTTCTTCTTCTACATTTCTAAACTTTTGGTTTCCAAACTAAAGAGCAAAGCAATTAAGAGCCCATGAAAAACCAAGGATGCAAAGGGTGATTTACACCTTCCCTTTGTATAAATTACCCCCCGAACTCAGTTTTCTTTTAAAAGGTTTTTTTCCGTTCTTTTAGCCTTTATGTTAATTTGGATAAAATAAAAGTCGGTGGCGACTCTTGCTATCCGTGACATTTCTTTAAAGTCAGTTCACCGTATTACAAATATGATCTAAATTGTAGCTTACATGTGTCAGATTCCCTGAGCACAAATAGAAGAAATAGAGACAATAATTTGTGTCAATTTGACATGTTGAACAAACTTTAATTAACAAAGACGTTATCTGATGCTCTTCTTAGAAATCTTTGATATATGAATTCTCGAATCAGAGCTTCCTCAAGAGAAACACAGATAGCTCAGTATTGCAAGAACATAATTGTCATTAAAATGTGTTAAAGATTAATGATAGTTGCATTAGATCAAGTGTTGTAACATGTTCAGAAGAAAAAAATTCTGAAGATGCTAGAATGAAGAAATCCTCTGAAGAAAGTCAGAAGATCCAAATTTTAATTCAACTTGAGTCAAAATCAGAATGTTGAGCACTTAGATAAATAATCACGATGAAGATTTCAAACTCTCAAAGGTATGATTTCTTTCTATAACTTATTAAATTCTTTGATATGAATACCTCTACACGCTAGTAGGTGTCTTACACAAAAGTATAAGCTTTCTTGAAAAATGAGCGAATAATCTCACGTAAATGTATGATGATAGTTTTCTTTAGAGATTCTATGCTCAATATCTTTATGTTTGTCAGATTTTTGTTTTTCCTTTTTTAGTGATCATTTATTTAATGCTTAAATTCACTTTTAATCCCTATAAGTTAGCGAGTTTATTATTTCCGTCCCTATAAGTTTTATTTTTGGGTCTGAGTCCCTATATTTCAATATCGCGTTCGTTTTAGTCCTTAAAATCAAAATCCGCAGGAAAAGTCATAGGAAAATCCGTAGGAAACTTGCAGATTTTCCTGCGAATTTTGGCTTTAGGGAGTAAACCTCAATCCAAAAGTAAGATATAGGGACTCAAACCAAAGAAAAAAACTTACAAGGACGAAAATTAAAAACTCACTAACTTACAGGGACTAAAAGTGCATTTAAGCCTTTATTTAATATCATATTTGTAACCTGTATTGTACCTTCTTCCTTATGAAGACTGGCTTACTCCATTCCTCTTCTGTGAAACTCTTATCTCTTATATGTAAATGCAAGCTTCTCAAGCATAGTTTGTTTTGATGAAGACAATATGGACATCAAGCTTTTATAAAGGATGTGTAAAAAGAATTTCAAGTATCAAGCAAAAATACATCATTTCAAAGTCTTGAAGAAATTGTGAGGATTCAAGAATCAAGATAAAATGTCAAAGGTATAAACAATACTCACTTTGACATATAATTGTTCACAAATATATTTTCATGCATATCATAAACATACTACAAAGTGTCATCATTCAAAAGTTCATTTAAAACCTTTTTCAAAGTTAAAATTCAAAATAAAGGTTTTAGGAACCGGGTTGTCCCTATGGGGGAACCGGTTCCCAACATTTTCAGTTTTCAGCTCTCTGTGGTTTACTATGGGGAACCGGGTTGTCCCTAGGTGGGAACCGGTTCCTCAGTTCAAAATTTGAATTTTTTCTGCTGTAACGTTCAGCAGGAACCGGGTTGTCCCAGGCAGGAACCGGTTCCTACTGAACCAGTGTGTTTTTCCATTGCATGATTTCATTCAAACGAATTTGTTTTCATACCACTTAATCATTGCATTGCTTCATGGAAAAATAACCATTCAAAGAGGTGTTTAGCACATTATAAATACTATATCTTTCATATTCAAAATTCACCTTCTTCATTAACAATTCATAACTTTCATAAATCTTCATCTTTCAATATTTCCAAGTGTTCATCAAATCCTTACTTTAAAGTGAAACTTTCTATACACATTTTCATTGAGAAATTCATTCAAAGTTTCATGCATACATTGTGAACACTTATATTCATTTTGAGAATTGTTTATTTGAAGAAGAAGATCAATCCAAGATTGATAGTGCTATACAAACTTCATCTAAATCTCTTGTAAAAATTCAAAGAAAATTATTTCCTTACTATCCAGGATTGTTGGAAGTAAGTGTTGTGTTTGAAGAGGATTGTTCTTCATCCACATTAGTGTTGATTGATCTTAAAGGTGTTAAGAACCTTTGATCACCCTATAGGTTAGATAGTAGGCATAGGCTTGTACAATAATTCTAACTATAGTGAAATCTCTTTCGTGTTTGAAAGGGGACTGGAGTACTCTCGGATTGTGAGGGGAACCAGTATATATCGTTGTGTTCTTTATCTTTCCGCATTTTATCGCTTTCATCACCATTACCAAAGAAAAGAAAAGAACCATACAAAAACCTTCAAACACTTAACCAAAAATTATTAGAAGTATTCTCATAAAACCGATTAAATTTTTGAAAACCTAATTCACCCCCCCCCCCCCCCTCTTAGGCATATCTGATACTTACATTTGGTATCAGAGCAAGTTATAGGTAACTTGTTCCTAAAGATCCAGAATGGCTTCCGCAAATCAAAATCCGGTTTTCAGAGATGGTGGTTCTAACAACAAGCCCCCATTGTTTTGTGGTGAATATTTTGACTTTTGGAAAATCCGAATGAATGCTCATCTAGAAGCACAAGGAGAAGAAGTTTGGGAGGCTGTCCTACAAGGTCCTCATGTTCCTATAACGGTCGTTAATGGTGTGGATCGGAGAAACCTAAAGCGTCATGGGATGATAATGATAGAAAAAGGGTTCTTGCTGACAAAAAGGCGGTCAATCTTCTTCAAGGTGCTCTTAGTATAGATGAATTCTTCCGAGTATCGGCATGTACTACATCAAAGGAAATTTGGGATACTCTTGTAGAAACTCATGAAGGTACCACTGAAGTTAAAAGATCAAGGTTGAATACTTTAAGCCAAGAGTACGAACTGTTTAGAATGAAGCCCGGAGAAACTATTCTCGATTTGCAAAAACGATTCGTACATTTGACAAATCACTTGAAGGCACTTGGTAAGACTCTTACTACCGAAGAACTCAATCTTAAAGTGCTCAGATCTTTGACAAGGGAGTGGCAACCAAAAGTGACGGCGATATCCGAAAAGAAAAATCTGTCAAAATTGACTTCCGCAACATTGTTTGGAAAACTTCAAGAATATGAGACAGAACTTGGAAGATTGGAAAAGCATGAGAACTTAGAGAAGAAATCCAAAGGCATTGCATTAAAGGTAGATTCAAAAGAAAGCAAAGTGAAAGATGCATCGGATGAAGATGAAAACTTCTTGCTTCTTGTAAAAAGGTTAGGCAAATTTTTTGGTAATAAAAATAATATTGATAATACTAACTATGTCAAAAGAAAGAAATTCTCAAAGCATAAAGATAAAGAAGCATCCACTTCATCACAAGAAGTTACATGCTATGAATGTGGGAAACAAGGACACATAAAGCCGGAATGTCCAAAGCTTTCGAAGAAGAATGGATTCAAAGGTAAAAAGGAGTTCAAAAATAAAAAGGCCTACATAGCATGGGAAGATAATGAAGTAAGTTCCTCATCGGACTCCGATAGTGACGAAAGTGCAAACCTAGCACTAATGGCATCACACCACTCCGACGATGAAGAAGGCGAGGTTAGTTATGATGATTCTCTTTTTGATAATGGTGCACAAGGTGCAATAGAAGAATTATTAAAAGAATGCAAAATTCTCTATAAAACTATCTCATCTCAAAAGAAAATCATACTATTTTTGGAAGAGAAGGTTAAGATAAATGAAGTAGAACATAAAGATGACAAAGAAAAAATTATTAGTGTTCAAGAAGATAATGTTGCATGCAAGAATTGTGAATCACTTTCCTTCCAAATTGTCCAATTAAAATGTGTTTTAGAAAGATATGAAAAAGGGCAAATTGGATTGGAAAATGTTCTTAGCACACAAAGATACTCCAATGATAAGAGCGGACTTGGTTTCTCTAAATTTGATAAACCAACATCAAACAAGACTATCTTTGTCAAAGCTAGTAACCAACCAATTCAAGAGAAAGTGATCAAGCCTAAAGTAATGCAACATTATCCTAAAAGGAAGAACTTTGTTAAGAAGAAATCTTATCCTCCTAGATATAGAAGTAGCTTTGAACCTACTTCTTTTTATTGTGGTATTATTGGTCACACACCCAATGCTTGTTATGTAAGGAACTTTAGTGTTCCTAGTGGACATTATGTATGGGTGAAGAAAGGAACTAACTATGATGGACCCAAAGCCATTTGGGTACCTAAAAAAACTTAATTTGTTTTGTAGGCATGCTTGAAGACCACTTCAAACCTATGGTATCTAGATAGTGGTTGTTCAAAGCATATGACGGGTGACCTAAACCAATTTTCAGATCTAAGGTTAAAGGCCAAGGGTTTTGTCACTTATGGAGACAACAATAAGGGAAGAATTCTTGGCAAAGGCAAAGTTGGTGCACCACCTTTCACATCAATTGAAGATGTTCTTTATGTTGAAGGACTAAAGCATAATCTTCTAAGCATTAGCCAACTTTGTGACAAAGGCTTCAAGATCAAATTCACTAAGGAAGAATGCTTGATCATCGATGAAGTCACCAATGAGGTAAAACTCAAAGGTACAAGAATTAATAACATTTTTATGATTTCTTTAAATGATTTATCTTTGAAAGTAAAATGTCTTTTGGTAAACAATAATGAATCATGGTTATGGCATAAAAGAGCAGCCCATATTCATATGGATCATTTAAATAAATTAACCAAACATGATCTTGTTATTGGCCTACCTAAGATAAAGTTTGTCAAAGATAAATTATGTGATGCATGTCAAAAGGGAAAGCAAACTAAATCATCTTTCAAACCAAAGAATGTGGTGACTACAACAAGACCACTTCAATTGTTGCATATGGATTTATTTGGTCCATCAAGGACAAGAAGCTTCGGAGGTAATGTATACGCTTTAGTTATTGTTGATGACTATTCTAGATATTCTTGGACTTTGTTTCTTGTGCAGAAAAGTGATGCTTTTAAAGCCTTTAAGAAGTATGCAAAACAAATCCAAAATGAAAAATCATTAAAGATTGTATCCATAAGAAGTGATCATGGTGGAGAACTTCAAAATACATCATTTGAAGAATTTTGTGAAGAACATGGTATCTCTCATAATTTTTCAGCACCAAGAACTCCACAACAAAATGGAGTAGTTGAAAGGAAAAATAGGTTTCTAGTGGAACTTGCAAGAACAATGATTAGTGATGCAAATCTTCCTAAATATTTTTGGGCGGATGCGGTTAGTACGGCATGTTATGTTGGAAATCGAGTAATCATTAGACCTATCTTAAAGAAGACTCCATATGAACTCTTCAAAGGAAGAAAGCCAAACATTGCTCACTTTCACATTTTTGGATGCAAGTGCTTTGTTCTCAACAATGACAAAGACAATCTTGGTAAGTTTGATGAGAAATCCGACGAAGGTATATTTCTTGGTTATTCTCTTTCTAGTAAAGCATATAGAATTTATAATAAAAGAACTTTGACTATTGAAGAATCCATGCATGTATCTTTTGATGAGACTAACACTTCCAAAGAGGAAATAGTTGTTTGTGATGATGATGATCCTTTAGATTTACCCTCGGAAGAACTTTCAAATGATACAATTGCGAAGGCACCGGAAGTTCAACAAGAAAGTGTTCAACAAGAAAGTGTACAACAAGAATCAAACACCAATGATCTACCAAAAGAATGGAGAACTCATAGAGATCATCCTATTGATAAAGTTATTGGTGATATTAGTCAAGGAGTTGCAACAAGATTAAATCTCAAAGATGCTTGCTTACACATGGCTTTTGTTTCTCAAATTGAACCTTCCAAAGTTGATGAAGCCTTAGGAGACGATCAATGGATAAATGCAATGCAAGAAGAATTAAATCAATTCGAGAGAAATTAAGTTTGGGAACTTGTGCCTAGACCAAGTAATAAACACATCATAGGTACTCGATGGGTGTTTAAAAACAAACTTGATGAGAATGGTATAATTGTTCGAAACAAAGCAAGATTGGTGGCCCAAGGTTACAATCAAGAAGAAGGAATCGACTTTGAAGAAACATTTGCTCCGGTTGCAAGGTTAGAAGCTATTCGTCTTTTACTTGCTTATGCATGTTCATTAAATTTTCAGCTTTATCAAATGGACGTCAAGAGTGCATTCTTGAATGGCTACATCAATGAAGAAGTCTATGTCAAACAACCCCCGGGATTTGAAGACTTCAAGAATCCTACACATGTCTTTAAGTTGAGAAAGGCTCTTTATGGCTTAAAGCAAGCACCAAGAGCATGGTATGATAGACTTATCAATTTTTTGTGTGAAAAGGGTTTCGAAAAGGGTAAGGTTGATAAAACTTTGTTCATTAAGAGAATCAAGAGTAACACTTTATTGGTTCAAGTCTATGTTGATGATATCATTTTTGGATCGACTAACAAAGAAATGTGTGAGGAATTCTCATTGATGATGCAAGGAGAATTCGAGATGTCTGTGATGGGAAAGATGAACTACTTTCTTGGACTACAAATTAAGCAACTCAAAGATGGAATCTTTATCAATCAATCCAAATATTGTAAAGAATTATTGAAGAAGTTTGATATGGATAATTGTAAAGCAATGAATACTCCAATGGGCTCCGGTACATATGTTGATCAAGATGAATCCGGTACTCCAATTGATATTACTAAGTATCGAGGTATGACTGGTTCGTTATTATATTTGACGGCAAGCCGTCCTGACATAATGTTTAGTGTTTGTCTTTGTGCTCGCTTTCAAGCAAATCCAAAGGAATCACATCTTATGGCGGTTAAAAGAATCATGAAGTATCTCAAAGGAACGACCAACGTTGGCTTATGGTATCCAAAAGGTAGTGTTTGCAATTTAATTGGTTATTCTGACGCGGATTATGCAGGATGTAAAACTGATCGTAAAAGCACAAGTGGTACTTGTCATATTCTTGGAAATGCATTAGTATCATGGGCTTGTAAAAAGCAAGCATGTGTTGCTCTTAGTACGGCCGAAGCTGAATACATAGCAGCGGGTAGTTGTTGTGCACAAATTCTTTGGCTTAAGCAACAACTTCGTGACTACGGACTTGATCTCGGATGCATTCCTCTTTGATGCGACAATACAAGTGCTATAAATATTACAAAGAATCCGGTCATGCATTCAAGAACCAAACACATAGACATTCGACATCATTTTCTTCGCGATCATGTGCTTAAAGGAGATGTTGAAGTCACTTTTGTAGATACTCATAATCAATTTGCGGATATCTTCACCAAGCCTCTCCCAAAAGAATTGTTTTACAAAATTCGACGAGAGCTTGGAATTTTAGACGAATGTGATGTTTAAAATTTGTTCGTCAGTTTCATACATCAAAGGTACACGTTTCTAACATTTTATAAGTTAAAAGTGCTTTATAAATGTTCATTTATTATGACTTGGTAATTATGTATCATATGTATGCTTTATTTTTCATAAAATAAAAGTTTTTGGAAATTTTCAGTCCAGGAACCGGTTCCTATGTGGGACGAACCGGTTCCCCATAGTAATTTCCAGAGGCGTTGTTTTTATGTGCTTCAGGAACCGGTTCCCATGTAGGGACGAACCGGTTCCCACGTATATTTTTTCCAGATTTTCTTTGTTTGGCTGTAACGTAAAAGTTGTTTATTTTTTAAGTTTTAAATGCCTTTTATATATATTAAAAACACACTCACTCACTCACATCCACTCATTTACTCTCATTCAATATATTCACTCATCTTCATCTTCTCCAAACCCTTCCACCTCCATTGTCAAACTCCATTAAAAGCTCCACTATCTCACTTTAACTCACAAAATTTAATTACCCACTACCTCAAACCTATATATCATCCTCCATTCTTTCACATATCTCACTCATATCCTCCTCCACTCACCAAATCCGAAAATCCCAACCTAAACCCTAACTCTCAATCATGCCACCAAGAGCTTCAAGAAATGCTAAGGGGAAGAACAAGGTTGGTGAGGCTAGTGAAGAACCTCAAGAAATCCAACCAACTGTCAAGAGTCGGAGACTCACATTCAAAATTCGGAGTCGAAAACTCCTTCCGGCAAAGTACAGTAATCTCCCTGTTTTTCCTAATCATAGCTTCAATTTTCCGGCTAGATTAGCTAATGCAGGGGTCGCTAATTTTGTTCTTGACCATGGTGATTATTACCCGGATTTGGTTAGAGAATTTTATCATAATCTTAGGATAGTGACCGATGAGTTTGATGATTTCACATTGTTGTCTGAAGTTTCAAATAAATAAATATGTTTAGATGTTGAGGAATTTGGAAGAATATTAGGAATTCCATCTCAGGGTTTAGTACTCCTTCAAGGTAACATTCCGGAGGATTGGCAACCGTATAGTAAGATTGATGTTTTTGTGGATATGTGCCGACCAACTCAACGCGACAGAGTTCGCCAACAGCTGGCTACCAAGTTTAACATGTTCGGTTCAAGCTTATCGGTGAGTGATAGGATGCTCCATCTTATCATTGCTTATGTTTTATTTCCAAAGAATTCTAATCATTCCAGGGTCAATGAGTTCGAGTTGATGGTTTTGCTTGCTCTAAGACGTGGCATTGAAGTCAATTGGGCTCTTTCAATTATGCGCCACATGCAGCTTATGGCTTCCCTTAAAGGAGGCTTACCTTATGCAAGGGCCATCTCTCATATTGTTCGGAATGCTGGTGTTCTCCTCCAAAGGGAACCGAAGAAAAATATGGATGAACAAGAGTGTGCTATCACCACCGCTACCGCTCTTAAAAATACCGGAATTGTTACGGATCGTGAAGGTAGATTTTTCTACAAAGTTGACTTCGAACCGGCCGTGCCACAAATCTATCAACCTCCCGGAGGTGGATACACAATGGAGATGATGTTTGCCAAGCTTTGCTCCATTCAAACATCTATTGATAACAACAAGCGGGAGAACAATTATGAGCATAACCTTATGAGAAGACAAATGCGGGAAATTCAACGGACTCAAAGGCGGATCTTGGCTCATTATGAGGGAGAAGAAGGTAGTGAAGAAGAAGATGAACAAGATGATGATGATGATGGAGAACAAATGGATGAAAGTGACTAAATTATGTGCTTTAATTTCTATGTTATGTTTTTCTTTCTATTATTAGTTTTTATTTACTTATGTTTTCTAAACAATGTTCCATTTATGTTTCGTGATGTTTAGGACTATTTGTGTTTGTGTTGTAATCGTGAAAAACTACGTTTCGTATCGTTTAAATCATGTTATGTTTCATTGTGTGTTATATTTGTGGTATTTCACATTATGTTATATTTCATATATTTTTTTCTTTTTCCCCATCCTTTTTGATAATAACAAAGGGGGAGAAGAATATGCATGTGTTTTTTGGTTGTTTTGTTTTAAAGAAAAATGCAGGCCATTGTTAAAATTATCAAATGAAACTCATCACCATAAATCAAGGAATCATGGATTTAGGGGGAGTCTCTAACATAGGGGGAGCCTTGCATTGTTCAACAGTATTTCAAAAGCAAAAAAACAACTTTTTCAAAACTTTTTCAAGACTTGGTTGTCATCATCAAAAAGGAGGAGAATGTAAATGCAAGCTTCTCAAGCATAGTTTGTTTTGATGAAGACAATATGGACATCAAGCTTTTATAAAGGATGTGTAAAAAGAATTTCAAGTATCAAGCAAAAATACATCATTTCAAAGTCTTGAAGAAATTGTGAGGATTCAAGAATCAAGATAAAATGTCAAAGGTATAAACAATACTCACTTTGACATATAATTGTTCACAAATATATTTTCATGCATATCATAAACATACTACAAAGTGTCATCATTCAAAAGTTCATTTAAAACCTTTTTCAAAGTTAAAATTCAAAATAAAGGTTTTAGGAACCGGGTTGTCCCTATGGGGGAACCGGTTCCCAACATTTTCAGTTTTCAGCTCTCTGTGGTTTACTATGGGGAACCGGGTTGTCCCTAGTTGGGAACCGGTTCCTCAGTTCAAAATTTGAATTTTTTCTGCTGTAACATTCAGCAGGAACCGGGTTGTCCCAGGCAGAAACCGGTTCCTACTGAACCAGTGTGTTTTTCCATTGCATGATTTCATTCAAACGAATTTGTTTTCATACCACTTAATCATTGCATTGCTTCATGGAAAAATAACCATTCAAAGAGGTGTTTAGCACATTATAAATACTATATCTTTCATATTCAAAATTCACCTTCTTCATTAACAATTCATAACTTTCATAAATCTTCATCTTTCAATATTTCCAAGTGTTCATCAAATCCTTACTTTAAAGTGAAACTTTCTATACACATTTTCATTGATAAATTCATTCAAAGTTTCATGCATACATTGTGAACACTTATATTCATTTTGAGAATTGTTTATTTGAAGAAGAAGATCAATCCAAGATTGATAGTGCTATACAAACTTCATCTAAATCTCTTGTAAAAATTCAAAGAAAATTATTTCCTTACTATCCAGGATTGTTGGAAGTAAGTGTTGTGTTTGAAGAGGATTGTTCTTCATCCACATTAGTGTTGATTGATCTTAAAGGTGTTAAGAACCTTTGATCACCCTATAGGTTAGATAGTAGGCATAGGCTTGTACAATAATTCTAACTATAGTGAAATCACTTTCGTGTTTGAAAGGGGACTGGAGTACTCTCGGATTGTGAGGGGAACCAGTATATATCGTTGTGTTCTTTATCTTTCCGCATTTTATCGCTTTCATCACCATTACCAAAGAAAAGAAAGAACCATACAAAAACCTTCAAACACTTAACCAAAAATTATTAGAAGTATTCTCATAAAACCGATTAAATTTTTGAAAACCTAATTCACCCCCCTCTTAGGCATATCTGATACTTACATTATATGTCAGTGATCTATGTCACTCTTTTCATGTGGTACAACTCGCATCCACCGATGAGGGGAGCGTACTTAGTAGAGCACTAGATGCTCCTGAGTATCCCGGTCGGGTGAGGGGTAAGGGTCATGGTGTGACTCCATCCTCTTTTTACAAGAGTCCTAGGAGAAGAAATCCTACCAATGAAGAAGTGTTGCAAAAGTTGCAGGAATTGCAAGCACAAGTCTCTGAATTGCAAAGAGATAAAGAGATGTATATGAGAGAAAAGTGCAACACTTCATCGATGAAAGAAACTAGTGATAAGGCTAGTATCAACTATCAAAGGAAATTTCCCGAGGTAATTATAATTTTTTTACCTTTTAAATTGTTCTATTTTATTAATGATAATGACTTTATATTTACTATTGGTTTAGGGCATTTCATCTTGCCAACTATACTTATCGGAACCGAATTATCGACTAGTTGGCAAGGGAAAAGTGCACAACACTTTGGGAGATTTACTTCACCATAGACCGCTCACGGATGGACACCTGAAAGTATCGGTGGATGTTGTAGTAGATCATGATGCGATGCTACCGGTACCTGACATGGTCTCAGAGACGACATTGTTGCGAGATGCAATAGGATCATTTGTTGCATGGCCCTCGGAGCTCATTACCATTAGTGATGAGGTATATTGAAAACGATTATGAATCATTTAGTTTTCGAATGTCAATTCTAAACCGTTTATTAATTATTTTTTACATTTTAATTTTAGACTGCTCCTATAAATCCCGCAATTAAGGGTAAAGGGATTTTACAGGAGGAGGAGTCCGTTGCATCACTAAAAGAGGTACATTTAAAGTGTTAATAATTAATCTGAATCTAAATCTGCATGATTTTATATTATACCTAACTTATATGATTTTTAGGCATCCGCTCGGGAGTCACAACAAGTGACGCAGCAAGTTCGTACCGTACCACCCACTGGTCCTCCGAAGCCAGCGGGAAAAAAAGGCGGTGCTTTTGTGCCTCGATACCGGTCGACGCTCGCAACAATGGTTGATATGTCCGATATGAAGGATGGTGCTTTACGTGAAATCGATATGGATGAAAGTGTCTTCGGTATTGAATTCAAGTCACTTATTACAATTGATGACTTGGAGGAGATTTTTAGGCATGATCAACTAGGCGTCACTAACATGCACTCATACATCCGGTAATATTCACTCATCCGATATATTATTTAATTAGTCCCACAATATAATTTATTTACACATTTCAATGAAAATAATCCAATGTTTATTATGTTTTTATTTAAGGTTGTTGTATGACAGAGTGTTGCGCGGGAATCCATTGTCTAACAGATTCCGTTTCGTGTCTTCCGCCCATTGCAGCGGAATGGAAATTGCTTCGGAACCGGAATCAGTTAGACAGCGCTTAGTCGATAGATTCATGTCCACCGGCAATACAGAAAGTCTGCATCTTTGGGCGTATAATACCCAACCAGTAGGGTTAGTTTCTCATTCTTTGTTCATCTAATCTCTGTTTCTTTTGTGTATAGCAAAATTTTCATATAACCTATTGTTTTAATTTATAGAGCACACTGGTTGCTGCTTGCTATCAACCCTATAAGGGAAGTCGTGTATTATCTGAATTCGGTAAATGGTGAATGGACCAATTATCCGGCTACGAAGGACATCGTTGATTTGTAAGTGGGATCGTTCTAAATATATATTCGTGTATATTTATATATTTACTTATTTGTGGGATTGATCTAAACATATGCTTTTATATATTTGTTAATTAGATCAATACAAGTGTTCCGAAGTCAACGGGACGCACAGGTATCCCGAACTAAATCTAACAACATTACTTGGATCCAAGTGCAGGTACATTATTTTTCACAATTTTGCTTATAATATATTTATGCTACTTGATAAAACATGACAACTATAGAATCTTATTTGTTTTTCTATGTAGTGTCCGCAACAGCGAAACAGTTACGATTGCGGATACTTTGTATTGAGGTTTATGAAAGAAATCCTTCAGGAAAATCAATTAGAGATTCCGCTCACGGTATGAATTTATAACTTAAGATAATTTCATATAATTTATTACATTTAATTAAATGTATCATTCATATTATGTTTTTGTTTTGTAGTACCTTGACGAATTCCGTGCTGCTGGGTACCCGAGACTTAAGTTGGAAGAAATAAAAGAGGATTTGTGTCAATTTTATATTAAGCGCTTTTTCATGTAGGATTTGTGTCGATTTGAACTATAATATTATTGATGTTGTAATGATGTATATATATAATTTTGGATATTATAATGGTATTATATTAGTATATATATTGTCTTACTGATGGCTGAAATAATATCGTCGAAAATAAATTACAGGTCGAAAATATTACAAGTTGAAAACATATTACAGGTCGAAAATATTACAGGTCGACTGGGAGGATTAAATTACAGGCTGCACATTAAAATACCTCATTTAGCAATGACAGCGCTTTTAAAAAGCGCTCTTAAAGGTCCACCTACTAAAGCGCTTCTTTGTAAAAGCGCTGCCAAAGATTAATAAAAAAGCATAAAAAATAAAAAAAAAAACGCAACATACGAAAGCGCTTTTGGAAAAGCGCTCTTATAGGGGGGGGGCTATCAGAGCGCTTTTTCCAGAAAAAACGCTCTTAAAGCCCACCCTATAAGAGCGCTTTTCCAAAAGCGCTTTCGTATGTTGCGTTTTTTTTTTTTTTACTCTCACAGGGGGGGCTATCAGAGCGCTTTTCTGGAAAAAGCGCTCTTAAAGGGGGGGCTACGAGAGCACTTTTTCCAGGAAAGCGCTCTTATAGGGGGGCCTACCAGAGCGCTTTTTCCAGAAAAGCGCTCTTATAGGGGGGGCCTACCAGAGCGCTTTTTGAAGCGCTTTTGTTACCTACGCCAGCGCTGCCTTTCACAGCGCTTTTAAAGCCCATAAAAAGCACTTTTAAAGCCCTTCCGTGTTGTAGTGTATTAGAACGTAATGAATTGTCAGAACCTAGTTGTGAATATTTACTAAGCTTCAAAATTGGGTTCATTTTGAATCTTGACCTAGTTTAGAACATATAAACTTGCTAGTTCTTAAGATCTTGATCTTGTCATCTGAATATCCTTCACAGTTTTTCCTGTCTTTTAAACTTTTAGTGAACTTTTGCAAAGTTGCGGAATCAAACATTGTTAGAAGCAAAAATCTCATATCATGTATTGGAATGATCTATTAAGAAAAGGTATATCAAAATCATCTTTACTTCTCCCCCTTTGTAAGAAATCAAAAAGACTTTTAACCGAATAACCAAAAAAATTAAACTTCATTGATTAAAATGATGAAGTAAAGAATTTAACAGAGCAAATGTTTGGGATAGTTTATGGAAATAGATATTATTGAAAATTATAACACGCTTTCCCACAACAGTAGGATAAAAGAGAGAGGAACTTTCATTAAAAAGTAATGGAAAGTACATCTAGAGAACAACACAACTAAACAAACTACATGTATTCCTTTACATAATCATGATATCCCACCCTTCTGTTTAAATGTTATCCACTACAAAAAAAGTGCTCCCCAGCGACATAAATTAGCGACGTGGAAGTCACGTGGGTAATTATTGCCTGTAGCTACGTGACAACCATATCGCAACATGCTTTTAAATTTAAAGTAACTTTATAAGCATAAAGTAATGAGGTGTCAGATGTTGGGTTACGTGAATATAGTTGCAACGTGGGTTACACGTCGCTACATTAAATGTATAAATTAAAATTTAAAAAGCTATAACGTTCACATGGGGGGAGATTGGGGGGGGGGGAGAATCAAATTTTCAAAAATTCAGTTGTGACGTTGTTATCACGTCGCAACATTTAAACCAAATTACAACGTTCCACTGAAATGACTAGGTAACAGCATTTATGGCAGAGGCATTAATTAAATATTACCGTTTGCTTGTTGCGACGTGGAAGTCACGTGGCAAATAGTGAGGTTTAAGTCACGTCGCTACATTGTGTATTAATGAAAGCAATTCACTTCACTCCACCACACCTTCGTTTCAGAAAGAACCAATTCACTTCACTCCACCATTTTCGTTTGCAATTCTCTCCCAAAACCAAAACCAGAAATTCAGTCTCCAAATATCCAACTGCATCAATCCAAATATTATTTTGATATCAAAGGTAATTAAGAGGTTGCATCAGTGTTATCTTATAATTTTATTCTTTATTCTGTTATTAATGTTTGATTTTTTTTTGGTATAGATTTAGTAGATTGAAGAAGGAGGAGAGTAGATTGAAGAAGAAGGAGAGTAGATTGAAGAAGAGGTAAGTAAATAAAATAGATTTTTAATATAATTTATAATGATTTTTGGTATAGATTTATGGTATAGATTTTTGGTATAGATTTATAATGTGATTTTTTTTAGTAGATTTATTAAGATAATATGTATGTGTTTGTATAGATTTTTTAGTAGATTTATTAAGATATGTATGTGTTTGTATAGATTTATAATGTGTTTTTATATATTGTAAAACTATTAGAAAAAAATTGATATATTAAAATTGTTATGTCTTAAAAAATAAAACAGAATATAGTAAATAAAATAAAAACGAAAATTAAATATATTTTTTATGAATATTTTTAAAACTATTAGAAAAAAATTGATATATTAAAACTATTATTAAAATTATTTTATATTATTATTATTATTATTATTATTATTATTATTATTAAAACGAATTTTTTGTTTAATATTTTACAATATATAAAATAGATTATTATAAATATTAATATAATTTTAAAAAGAATATAATCGTTATATATATTATAAAGTTTTCATTTTTAAGAATATAATATAGATATATATTATAAAGTTCTCACTTTAAAAAATAGATTATTATAACTTAAACAAATTTTATATATTCAAAACTAATATAATAGTTATATATCATTTTTAATTTTTAATTTTTTGATAGATTTATTAAGATAATATGTATGTGTTTGTATAGATTTTTGATAGATTTTTGTTTTTTGTTTAGATTAATAGATTTATTAGGTTATTTTTAATTAGGTTATTTTATAAATATAACGAAATTATAAATTTAATAATAATTTATGAAATCTTAAAAAATAAAACAGAATATAGTAAATAAAATAAAAACGAAAATTAAATATATTTTTTATTAATATTTTTAAAACTATTAGAAAAAATTTATATATTAAAACTATTATTAAAATTATTATATATTATTATTATTATTAAAACGAATTTTTTGTTTAATATTTTACAATATATAAAATAGATTATTATAAATATTAATATAATTTTAAAAATAATATAATAGTTATATATATTATAAAGTTTTCATTTTTAAGAATATAATATAGATATATATTATAAAGTTCTCACTCTAAAAAATAGATTATTATAACTTAAACAAATTTTATATATTCAAAACTAATATAATAGTTATATATTATAAAGTTTTCATTTTTAATTTTTATTATATATATTGTTTATTATAATGAGTAATATTATACTATATTTAAAATAGATTATTATAATTTAAACAAATTTTATATATTCAAAACTAATATAATAGTTATATATTATAAAGTTTTCATTTTTAATTTTTATTATATATATTATTTATTATATGTTATAAAAACATAATATGTATGTGTTTGTATATTTCCAAATATAATAGTAATATTTCTTATTTCTTATTTTTTATTTTTATTACTATATATGTAACAAAAACATAATAGTAGTATTTTTATTAAAGAATATTTTCAATATGTGTAGCTTAAAATGTGTAGTTAATATTAACTAGTATAGTAAATATTAACTAGTATACGTCTAAGAATAATATTAAGTTGATTAGTATTCTAACTCAAAATGACAATGATTGTATAAATGTGCAGTATGGAATATTATCGGTATTATCGTAGTTGGATGTACGATAGAACATTTCCAAGAAGAATGGGACTTAAACCCAATTTTATAGTAGGAGTTGAAGGGTTTATCAGTTGGGCGTTTGCTCAGGAATTATGTCGAAGCGAAGGAGGAGTTAGGTGTCCCTGTCTTAAATGTGAATGTAGACCAATAATTAGTGACCCACATGAAATAATAGCTCATTTGCATAGAAGGGGTTTCATTGCAAATTATTGGGTTTGGACGTTTAACGGTGAAGAACTGCCTAGTAACGTACCAGAGACTAGCAACTCTCATGCTTCAAGTAGTCGGCCGCCTGTGGAATATGAGGAAAACTTTAATCTTATTGGTGACATGGTTGAGGATGCTTTTGGTGTGAACGTGACCTATGATGAACCTGAATATTTTGGTGGGGAAGAGTTGCCGAATGAGGAAGCGCAGAAATTTTATCAGTTGTTGAATGAGATGAATACGCCGTTGTTTGATGGATCGTCTGACTCAAAGTTATCAATGTGTGTGAGATTGTTGGCCACCAAGGCAAATTGGAATGTTCCTGATCAGTGTTTGGAATTCTTCGTAAAGATGATGCTGGACTCAACTGCAATGAAAGACAACTTGCTTACAACATTTTATAAAGCAAAGAAGTTGGTGTCGAAGCTGGGCTTAAGAGTAAGAAAGATTGATTGTTGCATTAATGGCTGTATGTTGTTCTACGACAATGAGTTTGGTACTCAAGATGGGTTGTTGGAGGAATGTAAGTTTTGTATGAGTCCAAGATATAAAGTTCCAAGTAGAGCCGTTAACACTAATACATACCGTGTAGCAGTAAAGTCCATGTTTTATCTTTCGATAATACCAAGGTTAAAAAGAATGTTTGCTTCAATGCACAGTGCAAGTCAAATGACATGGCATCACACAAATAACACAAGTCCAGGCACTATGTGGCATCCATCTGATGGCGAGGCATGGAAGCATTTTGATCGAATACATCCTGATTTTTCCGCAGAACCTAGAAATGTCAGGCTTGGATTATGCTCAGATGGTTTTACTCCTTATGTTCAAGCGTCGGGAAGTATGTATTCTTGTTGGCCAGTGATTGTAACCCCTTGCAACCTCCCTCCTAAGATGTGCATGACAAAACCATACATGTTTTTGACGTGCGTCATTCCAGGACCTTCGAGTCCAAAAGCAGGAATTGATGTGTATTTACAACCTTTAATTGATGATTTGAAGAGATTGTGGATTGGAGAAAGGACTTATGATATATCACGTAAAGAAAACTTTACAATGCGAGCTTCATTGATGTGGACCATCAACGACTTTCCAGCATATGGCATGTTGTCTGGTTGGGGTACGCATGGCAAAATGGGTTGTCCGCATTGCATGGGAAACAACAAAGGGTTCACGTTGGATAAAGGTGGGAAAAGCTCGTGGTTTGACTGTCACCGCAGATTCCTACCACGAAATCACTCCTATAGAAGAAACATGACAAACTTTAAAAAAGATGTACGAGTGGAAGATGCACCTCCGCCTCGATTGTCACCATGGGCTATATGGGAACAAGTTAGTGAGCTACCAAAATTTACAGATACTGGCAAAGAATGCCGAATTGAAGGATACGGAGTCACGCACAATTGGACAAAAAGAAGTATATTTTGGGACCTCCCGTATTAGAAAGATAACTTGTTGCGCCATAATCTAGATGTTATGCATATTGAGAAGAATGTTTTTGATAATGTATTTAACACAGTGATGGATGTGAAAGGCAAAACGAAAGATAATGAAAAGGCCAGACAAGACATGGAAAAATGGTGTAACAGAAGAGAGTTGGAGTTGAAGCCTCTACCGAATGGAAAGTTATTAAAACCTAAGGCTTGTTTCACTCTGACTTCCCAAGAAGCTAAAGCTGTTTGTCGATGGCTAAAAGATTTGAGAATGCCCGATGGGTATTCATCAAATTTATCAAGGTGTGCTGACCCTAACACTGGGAAGTTGCATCGAATGAAAAGTCACGATTGTGACATTTTCATGGAACAATTGTTACCAATTGCATTTGGCTCGCTACCCAAACATGTTCTTGATCCACTAACTGAAATTAGTCAGTTTTTTAGAGATATTTGTGCGTCAGCTTTAAAAGTGGAAGACATCATGAAGTTGGACCAAAACATTGCAATCATTCTTTGTAAGTTGGAACAAGTATTTCCTCCTGGTTTCTTTGACTCCATGGAACATTTACCTGTGCATCTTGCATATGAAGCTTTTCTTGGTGGACCAGTTCAATATAGGTGGATGTATCCGTTTGAAAGGTTCATGGGTGATTCAAAGCGATCAGTGAAGAATAAAGCAAGAGTTGAAGGTTCTATATGTGCACATTACCTACATCGAGAAACATCACATTTTTGCAGTCATTATTTCAATCACTTGATGTTAACTCCTAGAACCATACGGAATCCGGTAAATGTCAACCAGAGGAGTCAATTAACCTTATCAGTATTCGGTCTTCCAGGTCGACCTTCTGGAAAGAAGAGTGTGCATTGGTTGACCCAGAAAGAAATGCAATCCGCACATGTCCATGTCTTGATCAACTGCGTTGAAGTTAAACAATACCTTGAGTAAGTTTACCCAATAGTTTTTTTACCTTTGTTGACAATGTCTGTATACCAAACTTATTTAACTTATGGTGTATATTTTGTAGGGAATTTAACAATGCCTATTTTCATAGTACCGGTGTACAGTCAACATCCGGCGTCATTCATGCTCAATTTCCCTTATGGTTCAAGCAAAGATTGTCTACCGTGTTTCCACCAACTCCATAAATACTCCACTTGAGAAACTTGGCAGAAGGTCCTATCCAAAGCGCAAATGATTGGCACACATCCTTCGTGAACGGATATAAGTTTCACACTGAGGCATGGACCGAAGGGAAAAAAAACCATAAACAGTGGTGTATTTGTAAAAGGAGTTACAGATGGTGGTGAAGATGACTTTTATGGAGTTATTAAACATATCTACGAGTTGGTATACCATTACTTGGATTCAGAAAATAAAGTTGTCTTGTTTTATTGTGAATGGTATGATCCAAGTAGAGGCACCAAAATAGACAGGTCATACGGTACTGTTGAGATTCAAATGAACCGGAAATACAAAGAGTATGATCCTTTCATAATGTCAAATATTGTTAGGAAAGTTTATTATGTACCTTATCCTTCATTTGTGACACGTAAAAGAGGATGGTTTGTTGTAATAAAAACAAAACCCCAAGGTCATATTGAAAATGGCGATCAAGTAGAAGATGTTGCCTATCAAGTTGATGATGTTGATCAAATTAATGAAGTGGTTGCAGCTGAAGACATTACAAGTTTGAATGACACAACTGTTGAGGGACATCAAGTTGATGCATCTATATTGTTGGTTGCAAATAATGTGGATGAAGAGAATGATGAAGAGTTTGAATTCGATGACAATAATGAAGAGAATGACGAAGAGAATGATGAAGAGATTGGTTCCGATGACAATAATGAAGAGAATGATGAAGAGAATGATATGGATAGCGAAGATGAAGACTAACTAAACATTGAATGTAATATCTAATTATGTGTTAATGAATAACTATTTATGTGTTAATGAATATCTAGTTATGTGTTAATGAATATCTATTTATGTGTTAATGGATATCTATTAAATATCTAATTATGTGTTAATGAATAATCTATTTAGTGTTAATGAATATATATTGATCTTAATGAATTTATTATCTTTGTTGGTGAATAATAAAATAGGTAACATGCCACCTAAGAGTAGAGATAGTGGTAGGAAGTCCCAACGTCCGAGGATAGTAGTATGTGACGCGCCTCACACAGCCGCGTGTCCCCGCCCTCAGAGTCATGTTGATCCTATGTCTCTAGCCAGTACTCAGTGTAACACCCCTCTAATACCCCGCGGCAATTAACAAAATTAAATCAGAGTAAACATGCAAAGGGCGTCACAATTCAATAATAAAAGAAAACACACGTTCGACATATGTCATGCATTCACTGAAACATCTGAATTATAACTCATTAGATAAAAATCATGTTTACACAGCGGAATCAAATCATCAAGTCAACATTACATCGTTAATGTATCAGACTTCAAATAAAATAAACAATAGCGTTATAATCAAAACTCAAAACATCGTGTCCCCAGTGTTACATCTACCATAGCATGACACCGACACAACAACTAAACCGACTTATGAGCTAATCCTCACCAAGTCGAAAGCAGCTATCCTCAATCTGAAAATGTCAACAGTAAGGGTGAGTCTCATCACAGTTAACAAATGTTATTGCATCTTAAATAACAACACATCATAGTTATATTATTCACCCAATTTCTTCATATTCAGATTATCAGGAACATCCATCATTTACACAAACGTCAACAAACACATCTTTCAAACAGATAATCATACTCAACATTAGTTTAACAAAACACACAACCAACACGTCATCAAATATTTATAACACTGGAATACTTCCAATCATGTTATAAAAGTATACATATGTATGAACTGACACTATGCATGTGGTACCAACATCATCAAATGGGAATAACCCATGACCGATCCAACATCATCCAGATACGGCCCTGCCAGCACAGATTCCACACAATGGGAATCATGCCCTTCACTGATCCAACACACCCTTATGGATACAGTATCATCAATGCACATGAATGAATGCAATATATACAACATACTTATACCATCGTCAAGTCTAATGAGTAACATCGTCAAATACTCATTTCATCATCATCATCATCAACATCATCATCATCATCAAAGTATGTTTATATACATTAGCATCATTAAAATACAGTCAATCATCATCATCATTATCATCATTAAATAACATACATGTGTCCATATTAATCATCATCATTAACAAGAAGAACACACATGTATCCACATCATTCCAACACAACTCAATCAACATCATATAATTCTCAAAAAATCATCACATCATAATGTTTTTCAAACAACATCATATATTGTCACATTTCATCATATATGTCAACAATACACCATCCAATTAAACAAGTCGTCACATGATTAATATTTCAACATAGCATGTATTTGACATATCTCATCACATATATGTACGATACATTATTCACCAAGAAATAAAATCATATTTAAAAATAATTGGATTCACATCTCATTTCATCGTTTAAACACGTAGGCTATCTCATAAGATTCATCGTGCTCGAAACGGCACTAAAAACGGACCTACGGTTCGAAAGTTACACATCATTTAACTTTTCCAAGAAAACAACTAACGCTACAGCATGCGGCGCAACCAAGGTTCGCGGCACGACCTGAACCACACAAACGCGTTCGCGGCGCCAACCTATGCACGCGGCGCGAAACGAGAAAAAGTTACGCCTTCGCGGCGCCAACACGGGGACGCGGCGCCAACTGGCGATTTCGCAACCTTCGGGTCTGCGTCAGATCCTGCGATCTGACTCAATCTGAGTCCAAAACTGACTCTAAACGTCATATACAGGCAGTTAATCATCAATTGCATCATTATTCATCATCACACATCAAAATAACACATAATCAATCAATAAATCCATGCAATTTTCATCAATTCATAACCTCCCTAAACCCGACATACAATCCAATTGACTCAACAACATCCCTAATCAATATTATTATTGAAGAATACGATAATAGATGATAACCGGAGAGTCCCCCCTTACCTTAGCCAAGAGTGCTTAATCTTTGGTCTCTCCCTCTTTAGTTCTCCTTCGGTTCTTCGTGTTCCCCAAAACCTTTGTTCTGCTTTTCACGTTCCTCTTTCCTTTTTCCCAATTTTCCTTATTTCCTTTATTTTATGAAAACATAAAATAATTAGTAATGGGCTTACTCACTTAGCACCCCCATACTACTAATCTCACCATCCTGCCCAATGGCCCTTAATCCATAATTCTTCAATAATTCAACAAAATACCAAATAATTCTAAATAATAATTTAATTTCCGATTAAATTAAAATTAGAAAATATGGGGTGTTACACTCAGGCTTTTACCCCATTACTCTCCTCCCACACATTCCCGCCTGGGGTACCTGCATCTTTCCAGTACTCAGCGGTACCTCCATCCTTCCAGCATCCTGGTGTGCCATCGTCCTTCCAGCAGGAAGGAGGACCTAGCTTTCCATTCACACATACTGGTGTGCCCCCGCCCAGCTTTCCATTCTCCCATACTGGCATGCCTTCATCCTTCCAGTAGACTGGAGGATCTGGTTTTTCATATCCCATCCAGGTGACTTCATCCTTCCAGCAGACGGGAGGGTCCAGCAGTACACGTCCGACACAGGCTGGACGATCTCCTAGTCCACGCCCCACACAAGCTGGACAATCTCCCCGTCCACGTCCCACACAGGCTGGACGATCTCCTAGTCCACGCCCCACACAGGTTGGAGGCTCACGCACCCCACATCCCACACATGTACCAGCACGTGAGGTTGATGAGGCAGTTGATGAGATAGATGAAGCTGATCTTCGTGGGAGGGATGATCCCGATGAGATTCATGTCATTGACGGCAGATTTTGGATTCAGCCCGAAGGAAGCAAGTAAGTTTCCTATTTAAAAACTTTTATAGTATGTATACATTTTCATTTTTTTTATAAATTTATATCTAACATTTTCATTTTTTTTTTCAGTTTTACACCGAGTCGGACTGCTGCTAGGGTTGTTAACTATATAATTCAGCAGATGTATAAATCAGCTTTTAAGAGCTATGGGAACGTCAAAAATAAAGATGAATGGTTTAGAATGTTTAAGGTATTGTTATTTATATAGGTTATGCATTTAATTTATTGTTTTAGTTATAGTTATTTAAATAAAATTCTCATTATTTTAATGTCATACAACATTATTGCAGGAGAAATGTGTGTGGGATCCTTTGAGTGAAAAAAGTGTTCAAAAAGTTTTCAATACCAGATGCTCTAAAAGAATGTCTGATATGCTGCGGCGAGTAAGGGAGAATCATGAGCTTCATGGCATCCGTCCTAACTGGATAGGCGAGGAGGTTTTTCATGAGCTTGTTACATATTGGAGGAGTCCAGAATTCCAGGCTAAATCAGAAACTTTTAATAAGATGAGGGCATCTGAAAAGGGCGGTTGTGTCAACACAGTTGGAAGTATTAGCACCGCCGAGCATGCCCGACGATTGGTAAAATTTTTTAAATTTTTAAGTTACATCTTTATTCATAATATATTTTACTAATTATTTTTAATTATATTATTTAGGCTAAGGAGTTGGGGAGAAAACCATTGATGCCTGAGCTGATTTCGAGGACCCGGACAAGGAGATCGGGAGGTTTTGTCGACGAGCGCACGAAGTCGTATCTTGTAAGTGAAATTTACGTTGTTTATTTTTTTAAATTAATACAAAATTTGTGACGTGAATTTCATGTGGCAATTGATAAATTGCCACGTTAAAATCATGTGGCAAATCATAAGCTGTGGCGTGAAAATCACTTGGCAACTTTTTAATATATTTTAATTTATAGTATATACATATTTAATTAGTATAATTAAATATGCATTTAAATATTTAACTTAAATTTTTTTATTGAATATGTGTGCAGGAAGATTATGATAGCCGACTTGCCATTTTTCTGGAAAATAATCCTCAATACATGCCAGCAGAGGGGGAGCCGCTTAACGCGGGTGTTGATCACTATATTTGGTGTGAGGTTATTAAAGAAAAAGGACCTAATGGTTGCTTTTTTGGTGCTGGAAATTTGGCGGCCAGCTATAGACGTGGTGACCGCAATCTGTTTCAAAGAGTTCAGGATGGAGAGGGTGGATCGCGTCAACCAAATCTGACACAGGAACAAACTGAATTAGTAAGGCAATTGGCGAGACGCGAAAGTGAGGCCCAGATCGAGATGATGCGGAAGAAGCAGTCTGATATGGAGGAGCAGCATACGCGACAGATGGAGGGCATTATGAAGAAGCAAGCTGAGATGGAGGAGCAGATGAGACGGTTTATGCAAGGAGGAGGAAATTACAGTAATGCTCCTCCTCAAGAGCCGGAGGATGACGGGGTGGCTGATGATTTTAATCCGGATAATTATTTTCCGGATGATGCCTCTTAGAAAAATTTTGTATTTTATTTGTTTTAAATTTATTTTTATGTAAAATATTCTACATTTTAATTCATTAAAATATTAATTTTAAATTTTTAGTTTTATTTAATTGAATTTGTTATATAATATTTATTATATGAATTTATTTTATACAAATTTATTATATAAATTAGTTTTTATAGATTTTATTATATAAATTTTATTTTATAGATTTTATTATATAAATTTTATTATATAAATTTTATTATATATATATTTTATTATATATATTTTATTATATATATTTTATTATATATTAATTAATTATATAAAATATATAAAACAAAACAAATCTAGCGTGAATAAATTTAAAAAAAAAAGCATTTAATGTAGCGATGTGGGAAACACGTCGCTATATTGGTCAACAAACACACTTTCCCACACCTGCCACACCTGCTGTGTGTGCAGGGAGCTGTTTCCTATGTAATCCTGTTGCGACGTGGGAGTCACGTCGCTACTTTATGACGTGGTCTCCACGTCGCTACAATGTTGCCACGCGTGCTCCTGCGACATATATGCTCATGTCGCTACTTTTTGGTTGCCACGTGATTTTGCACGTTGCGACGTGTATTCCACGTCGCTGCAGAGCATCTTTTTTGTAGTGATCGTTGTGTGGGTAACGTGCAAATACTCAAGAGTAGTTCGACTTTGAAGTGAGTTGAAGATGGAGTCTCCCTTTTGTTTTATAGAGTCGGCGTCTGTTATGATGTGTAATACCAGGAAAGTGGAATGTGTCTATGTTATTTATGTTTTTAAGAGATTATTTGGAATCTCATTGAATTGTTATTGTTATATGTATTTTAAAAACATGATTATGCTTTGAATTATCAAATTGTCACGTTATTGATGTTTTTTCGCTGCAATAAAAGTTTAAATTTCAGACATGTTTTATTGTTATTTTAATAATTTTTTAAATCCCAGGTGTTGCACATCCGACTATATGAGCAGGTTTTGTTGAATTGTGACATCCTAAATGTTTATGTGTTAATTTTTACTCTTATAATTATTGTAAATACGCGGGAGTTATTTAAGGTGTTACGAGTATCATCTAAAGGATAATTTGAAGTTCAATTCAGTGAGAGGATATACAAAAAAAAATTGATTGTTGTGATGCTCTTACTATAGAGATATGAGGGATTTTACATGAGATTGAGCTACCTATTGGCATGAGGGAATTACAAATATGATGATTGAAAGTGGCTCTCAAATATTGATAGATACTATTAGCCAAGAGATTGGAGACGATCACAACTTTCCAATTTTAGTTCATAAATTCAAAAAAATGAATTAAAGAAATTGACACATCAAGTTCAACAACATTAAGTGGAAAGAAAATTGATGTGCAAATCAAAATACAAATTATAGTTTTACTTTGAAAAATAAAAAACTCGTCATATTACCGAACCTTGTGTCAAATGAATTAAATATCACGACGATATATTTATGCTATGTTTGGATATCATAAAATCAATGGAGCGGAATGGAGCGGAATGAAAATACCATTCCATTGTTTAGAAATTTTAGGACGGAATAAAGTAAGTTGTTCATTCTGCCTAAATCGGAGGGTAAGAAAAATGGTGGTAAGTGATTGAATGGAATGAAATTCATACCACTCTATCCCGTTCCGCTCCATCCGTTTTTAAAATATCCAAACAATAAAATATTATTTTATTCCATCCCGCTCCATCCGGTTCCATCAATCCAAACAAAATAAGGTAATGCCAATAGTTAAAAAAAAAAAAATTAAAATATATTGTTAAAATAAGATAGAGATATAATTTTAATGTTGTGAATACAAATGGCAGCATAAACGATATGCAATTGTTGCAACGAGTCTTTCAGATCCACTGTTGTACCAAATGGCAGCGTAAACCATCCGGTTCTCACTCACTGATTAGTATTTATTTTTTTTGGCTCTTTAGATCCACTGTTGTAACAATAGTTAATAAAAAGTAAGTAATACTCGTGCCAAGCATAATAGAGATGGAAAAAGAAATTAAAATATATTATTAAAATAAGATACTTTAATGTTGTGAATACAAATGGCAGCGTAAACGATCTGCGATTCTTGCAACGAGTCTTTCAGAAGTGAGGAATTGTTGAAACGTACGGGCCGGCCCGGCCCCGCTTGGAGCAACTGCATAAGTCTTCAAAAATTTTGGACAAGAAAATATCTCCACATTTGTAACAAAATCTACACCGACACCTGCAATTTCATAAAATAAAATGCTAAAATGTGCCATAAGAATACTAAAAGATAGATGTTTTAAAAAAAAAAACCTGCATCTCATGTGGTCGCAACCCTCAGATCTGGCAACATAAAATCTGCAATTAGGGCATCTCCTCCACCCCATATCCTCCGCAAGGCTCATCAACATAACACCTTCGTCATCTTTCTCGTCAGCATTCATTTTCTCGAACTCGCTGCATTCCATTCATTCATGCCATGAAACCTTACATTCCGCACACAACATCCTCTTACAATTTGGACATTTCGATCTTCCAAGAACTTCCTCTTTACTGTCTTTGATCAAAAGAGCTGAACAGTCTGCAAAGGGACAATATACTTTCACCGAAGCATCAAACATCGCCTCGCAGGACGCCTGCCCCCACCGATCGAAAATCTCCGCCGGAAGAATCCTACGACAACTATCGATTTCCAACAAACCAGTGCAACCAATAAAGGGACAACGGATGTTGGTGATGTTGTTTTGCAGATTTGAATCAATGTACATTACGACACACTCGGAGCAATAAGTGTGGGAACAAGCTTCGATGTAGAAAGCTTCTTTCATTGTTTTAGTGTTTGTGCAGATTTCGCAAACGAAAGGGATGTTTTGGGGAATGTAACTGATGATCCTAGGATTGTTGTGTTGGTCGCAAAGGTGGATGATAGCAGAGATGTTTCTGTCTGGGGAGAAGAGAAATGTTTCTGATGATCCTCTTGTCATTGTTGTCACTATTAGGGTTTGGTTGTGGCTTTGGTGAATGAGTAGAGAGATTCAGCCACTATCACTCTTTTCACTGCTACAATGTGTAACAAATTCAAAACTTTGCTGAACTAATTCGTAAAACATGGATTCTGTTACCAAATGGTATCTTAATTAGCAATATTAAAGGAATATAAAAAATAAACAAAAAAAAAGGTACGATGTGTATTTATTTATTTTTTTAAAAAGGTCTGTTGTGACATTTTTTATAGAAAAAAACTAATTCCAAATATTAATAAGAATAATATTAGCAATAAAATAATAAACTACACCTCCACTAGAGTTTTATATTATAAAAATTAGCTAATTTTGTTTAGGGGAATTTTTTTTTTATTGTTTCGTAATTAAATTTTTGAATTGTTCTAGGAGTATAAGATCATCTAAATTTGCTTTTGTTTTGTGATGTTTTATGCTAGATTTCTTTTCTTTTTGTTAACTTCATTTTGTTCTTTTAAGCTTTTCTGCTTAATTCATTTATATATTTAAATCACTGATGTTTAGGCTTTAAATTTAAAATATTTTGATTAATTTTTTAATAAACATTCTTAACATTTTAGATTGCATTAATTATTTCGTTGTCAATATACTTTTTATTCCTGTTATATTTTTTATACAATTTATACAAAAATACTTTGATACTAATAATAATTAATTTTTTCATAAAGCTAAAATTGTAAAATTGGTAAAATGGTTAACTAATTTAATTTTAGAGTTTAATTACTATGCTCATTTTTTCACTATCATCAAATAAAAAAATAATAATATATTATGTCGTCAAAATAATTTTAAAGTTAATGATATACCTTGAACTTATTGTGTCTCTTAAATGTAGAATCTTTAATATATTAAAGAAAAATAATTAGTAATATCATATGAGAATGATAGGTTATATGAGAATGTGAGAATGTAATAAAAACCATTGAATTTATAATTAATGGTTGAGATTAAAAGATATTTCTTAAAATTTGAATAATAATTTATCTTTCCTCTTAATGACGCATGATTTATTAAAGATCACACTTTAATCTCAACCGTTCATTTTTTAATTCAATGGTTCTTATTCATTCTCACATTCTCATATAAGTTATCCATTCTCACTAGATATGCCATATAATATATATATGGGAGCGTATTCGGTGAGAACTGATATCTATTGTGAGAAACGAGAACTAATGATATCAATCATCGGATTTAATTAACGCTTAAGATTTATTTATTCTATATAGAGATCATCTTATTGTATATTTTCTATTATATTGATCTTAATAAGAGAATCTTTCCATAAATATTTTTTATTTGTTATTGTAATATTTAGTACAAAAATTAAGGGCTAACTTATTTTCTATTTTTTTGATTTGAAAAAATTAAATAAATAACAGAATTTAAAATTTTGATTTTCCCCAACATCAAATAATATGCACCACAATTACTATAATATTGTTAAAATGGTGGAATTTATTTGAAATTTTCCGAATTATAGAATTTATATAAATAAATAATATCCTAACTTGCAAATAAATAAATTAATCAAACTAAAATATATTATCTAATTTTTTAATCAAATTAAAATATAAGTAATAAATAATTTATTTATTTTTATTAAAAATGGTCAAAATAAATGAGCTTGTAAACATAAAAAAATTCCTAACTTGCAGATAAATAATCTAAGAAAATTAAAATATAATAATTTCACATTCTTTAACATATTTAACCAAATAAAAATATATCAATGTATTTTTAAATAAATGGTCACAATCGTAAAACATTCAAAATAAAAATTTGATTTTATTTATAATATTTTTTAAATTTTAAAATTAATATAGTTCTTTAATTTATATTTTATGATTCATATAATTTTATCTTTTACATAATTATTACTATATTGATCTATAATTTATTTTGATGAAAAAAAGTTGAATGTTCTAATATATTGATCTATATTTTACAGTATAAATAAATACATGATAAATAAAATCAACTTTTTATTTTTGAATATTGTCCTATTGTAACTATTTTAAATAAAAACTCATTATTCATTTATTATCAATATATTCATTCATTAAATATTAAAGCATTTTAAGCGATTAACTATATTTTTATTTGTTTTATTTTTTTACTTTTGAAAGTTCTATTATTTTGATCATTTTAAATAAAATCATATTATTGATTTATTGCCTATTTGCAAATTTGGATATTATTTATTTTTATAAATTCTATAACTATGACCATTTTAAATAAATTCTACCATTTTAACAATATTTTAATAATTGTGTCGTTTATTTGATGTTCGAAAATTATAAATTTAAAGCCTATTATTTATTCAATTTTGTCCAATAAAAAATAGATAACGTTCACAACAAGAAAATCTACAATTAGCTACGACAAATACAATAGTTATTTCGTAGCTAATCTCTATTAAACAATGTTAGTTGGGGATTTGTTGTGGATTAACCACAAAACATGGCGTAGCATGGATTGAGTGGCTAATTACCTTGGCCATAAATTCCTAGCAAAATTCCAACTAATTTTTGAAAACTTCTAGTTAAACCACAACTAAACGATAGCAAAATGTCGTCCTTAATTTTATGTTTCCTAGCTATACAGCTGCAATAAAGCCCCAAAAACATCCTAGCAAATCTCAAGCTAAATTTTAAAGTAAATTTGAAAACTCTTTTTATCTTATTTTTTATAATTATTTCTAATAAAATATAATTACTGTAGATCAAATTATTTTATAATTAATTCTAATCTACAGTAGTTACGCTAGATTGTAAATCATCATTGGTAGAACTAAAATACATCATAATCACATTCTGTTTCATTACAACTCTGGTTCCAAAAATAGTTTAGAACTACTCAGAGTTGATTATCTATCTCTACCATTGAAACTACTCACATTTAAGCATGTTCGACACTACATTGGTTTAAATGAAACATCTAACAACAAAGAATTTATAACTCATGAGTATCTTACAAGTTAAAGACTGCCTCAACATATATAACTTTTCTTCTATTTTGAGATTCTCCACTTGAAGGCACTAATGTTGAGTTGTTGGGTATATCAGAGGAGAGAATGGAAAAGAATCCAGAGTAGTGCCGCTCATCTTCTCATTGTTTGAAACTCCATAAACTCCTCCGGTATATTTTTGTGCATTATTAGTTCCTTGTTGTCTAAGTGACTAATCTGATTATTCTGGACAGCTGTTGAATAAAATTATAAAACATATTTAATTTTCAAGGAAATGGGAGGCTTCAAATAAAAGGAAAATGCAAATATGAACTCACCAGTTGTGCCAAAAGCATCAACCCTACCATAGAAAGTATCATGAGAATTATCAAATATTTGTACACCTTAAAAGCCAAATGAAAATCAGCAGTCTAATAGATCAATAAGGTTACAAAATTTTTCCATTCATTAGATCAATATAGAGACCAAAGGAACAAGAATGAAAAACTAACTCACTAAGATTGTCAGCAAGTGCCATAAAATATCCTATGGTCCATCAATGTAACATACAATCAGAGTGAAGGAATGTGTGGCATGATAAATAATCCACACATGGAGATATATGCCTCAGAGGAATGAATCTATGGATATACAAATACTTGATAAGGAATCATATTTATTGATTTCCTATCTTATAATATTCTTCAGGGCTCTTTCCAATGAATTGATTCAGACTAATATAAATGGGATATAAAAAAGCAACATTTCAAAAAGAAAATAGTGTAGTCAGTGTTAGTGCTACTATATAGATTTTTCATGTATGTGTGCAACATTCAAAAAATGGTGAGAACTTTTAACATGAAGAAGGTCTTATAGACTATCATTTTTCATATAAGATAAGGTGGCTATAAGGGGACAGAGAGTAGTTCCGGAGACTAACCAGATTACGTTGGAGCTATTAAACTGCCAAATATTCTTACTATGACTTGCTAAGCCAAAGAGGTTGTACCAAAAGATTTAATCCAAGAACCTGAAATTGAAAAAACAATAACACAAGTGCTGCAATTAGACTTCCAAAAACTAACTAAAAAATAAAATAGTTTTAATTCTATGCTCACTAAAATTTTAAAAGTGATTCTATTCAATATTTTTCTTTATAAAATTATAATTAACTTCTGATACAAACAACCATTCACTACTTTATAGACATTGGAGCCCACATGCAAGTACATTGTCCCATTCATATAATATATATCATAATAGTATTAATAATAATCAAGGTCTCTTGCATTTGACTAGTCCACGACTGAAAGGAAAGTTGCAGTTTCAACATTCAAATGTAGGTGTTAGTAGCACAAAGTTAAAGAGAAAATTGTGTAAAACAAAGTTCATATATCTATATTTCATTGTGCATTCAAGTTTGACAAAAAAATATAATATTGCATGTATGGCAGTAAGATCCAATCTCAAGCATGATTTACCAAAAGATGTCAATGACAATGGCTTTGTTGATGTTGCTGTTTCATGCTAGAGACCCATCAGAACATGTGATGGAACCTGTTCATGTACTATCCAAATTAAATGAGAGATCATAATTATTCTAAGATTGTCCAACACTTTTCACATGGCTTTACAACAAAGTATATTGCTTTCTTCAATCCAATTTAGTGATAATAGATATATTAGACCAAAACATAATCTATCATATGATTAGTATACCTTGATTTCTTTCTGGATAGACAATAGAGTTTTAACAAGAGACTTGTATTTGGTGTCTCACAAGCTTCATATTTTAAACAATGAGAAGCCTGCAAATGAACAAACAAAACTGAATGTTGTGATATCAAATGTTTCATTAAGTTTGTTGCATTCGCATTCTTATATGAGCAGGGTTGTAGCTTAGTTAGTTAGTTAATCAATTTAGTATATAATACCAATAATTTGGATCCAATGCGTGTTTGGTGTTCAATACATAGAGTTGCATTCTATTTTTTTATATTATTGCTAATGTCTGCGTGTCAATGTTATTATTGTATCTGACGTTTGTGTCAAATTTTAGGCATTAATTATTATCATGAATTTATTCTATAGAGTACATAATGGAAATAAAAACTTATATGGCTTGGTGGAATATTTTTACCACTCAAGAGATCAAGCAACATAGTCCCAAAACTGTAAACCACACTCTCTGTTGTCACTCTACCTGCAGATCAAATGTAAACATATGCAATCACTCTATTGGAGCTATTGGATGAAGATCTGACGACTTGCATTTCAAGTTTACTTTTTAAATTTCATATATAGAGCTCAAAATGTGAATCGTTTGATCATCATTAAATGGTTCCAACTTATTAAATGTAGGGAATGTATACTGTGTAGCAGTATTACAACAAAATCCAGATTCCAAACAAAGTTGATAAAACATTACTTGTCCTTAAGTACTCGGGAGGCGTGAAAACCAAGTTTGTACTGTAACGCTTACCATCTTTGTTGTTCTTCATAAGTCCAAAGCAAGATAACCTGGGATTACCATCCTGTAGATACCATCCGAGTTACAAAAAGAAGTGATATAATTTAAGGAAATAGAAGTGATGAAATGTCCTAACATGTGTTGGTGTCATGTAAATATCCGACACCGATATGAGCCAGACATCATATATGTCTTTTAATTTTATGTATCGCTGCTATATAGATTATACCTGATCAAACAAGATCCGTAGAAATTGAGATCATGATACAAACCCTTTCCTTTACTTGTGCAATATTCTAGAGCTTGAGCTAAATCATAGCCTATCCTCAACCTCAGTTGCCCATTTCATGGGCTATGCCTCCCCTACATAAAGTTAAACGTACATAATTTGTTATTTTCGTGTTCAAAATTCAAATGTCAAAACCAATTCAATGAATGCTTAAACCTAACTGAAGAAAGAACTCACAATGAAAGAGATGCTTAGCCAGAGTTTCATGTGGCATAAAATCTGTCACTAGAAACCTCTCACCCCCATCATAGCAACAACCAATTAAATTGGCCAAACATTCACTTCTAAGGCTCCCCACTTTAGATTCTTCCTACAATAACAATATTGTTTTTCATTTTTAAACGTTTGGATTAAACGTTTGATGACAATACTGTCCATTCTCAAGTTTCCCCTTGTAAACAACATCAAAAGAGCACCAATGTATGCTGATTGTAAAATGTTTGGATTAGTGGTGCTAATTGAAATACAATACAATAACCTTTGTTAAAACATGTGTTCGCTCATACAATACAATTAGAAACATCTATCCTTACTTTTTGATAAGTTTGAATCAATTGAACATCTCAAGCAATGTGTTAGTCTTGAGTGAACCTAACCTTTAATTTTGATGTGAGTGTTCTCCACCAACCATTTTGCACCATCCTCTTAAACTCCTATCTTTAAGTACTAGTTGTAGCAGGAAGCCCTGACTTAATATCAACTTCTCTTAAACTCCCAATCTCAAGGTTTCCCCTCACCACACACCTGCTCACGAATGGTTTATATTTCTCAGGTTGATCAAATCTTCTCACCAAAGACCATACCTAAACAAAATGAAAAACATACTAAATAAACAATTACAAAAGAAACATTGTAGAATCATTCAATTGAATCAAAATAGTTTCTAAGTTCTGCATTACACATTTCCATAACCAAACTCTTCAATTCATAATATCAATATCAGATATAAACAACTAGACCATCACTCATCATGTTCAACCATCAATTCAAAGACCTAAAACTAAATTAAAATAAAAAACAGAAACTACCAAATCTAAAATAGAAAAGGTATAATCAATCAACAAGAATCAAGAATAGAGTATGATTGATTACAAAAGGAACAAGAGCTCTGATATGCTTAACAAGTGGAGAAGCGCGCTGATTCTTCCCTGGCTCCTTATTATGGTGTCTTCTAATGTATTCCATCTCCGTGCGACTAAACCCTCAGTTTCCAATCCCTTTCATTTTCTCCATCGCCAATAACTGCAAACGCCATTGTGAAAACCAAAATCAACCGACGATGCACGACACAATCGAATCTTCAACGAAGAGTCAATCCTGATTTTGACGATCGGAGCTCTGAAGTCCGTGCGGGGAGATTATGCGAATGAGCGGTTATTTTCAGAGGAACAAGAGTGCATCGTCATCCACCACCATCGAGATCGGGAGCGGGATCCAAATTGAAAGGGAAGTGAGATCGGGAGAGAGATCGAGATCGAGAGAGAGCGCAAAACCTAGATTGAGAGAGAGGGGGTAGAAAACGCAATGTGTTTTATTTTTGAGAGAACCAGAACGCAAATTTTGATCTGTGATTTTTTTCTTTCCAAACAAAATTAAAGTTTTGATATAATAACTAAAAATAAACTAATAAAAAATTAAATAAAGTCATATGTCAGCTTATTAGTTTGAGATTAGCTACCATTTTATTTCGTAGTAAAATTATGGTAGCAAATCTTATATTTTCTTGTAGTGGTTAGTCTTTAATTTATACTAAATATTAGAATAATAAATAGAAAATTATTTATCGTAAGATTATATTATTATATTTATAAATCTTAAACATAGTAGAAAAGCAATTTAATAAGGTGATCTCTATATGAAATAAATAAATCATAATCGTCTATATATAACCTCTGAAAGTTAGCCCTAGGATCCTTCGAACTTAGGACTTCAAGAGGAGCAAACTCTTGAGACCCAAACACCCCTCCACTAGACCAACCCTCTCGAATCTCGATGTTTAAATCTTAATAATAATTTAAATTTTAGAATTAAAACCATTTACACAATCTTCTCCCCCTAATTACAAACTATCACGCCTCATCCATAACACTCAAAATTCAACTAAACATTAACTCATTGAGAAGTTTGTATATAAAATTATCTGCTTCTATGCTTGAATCATGAAACCACAAATATTTCTCCACGGTCAACAACTAAGTTGGTGTTCTTTCCTATCAATGAAATTAGTGCAAAATTGGTCTTGTGAATATCAAATTTAAAAAAAAAATAGAAAATTGAATGTCAACATATGTAGTCAGGTCATTAGTAGAAATTTCACAAATTCGAGTTTGTACTATCAATCATTTTCATTTTAAAATATAATATATCATCTAAATTTATAAATACTATAACATATTAATATAAAATAAATTTTATTAAATTTTATTTATGATAAATAAAAATGTACCAAAAATAATTTATTCAATTGAACGTATTTAAGTGATAATATATATAGTATGTTATTATTTGAAATTTATATAACTAAATCAATAATCCTAAAATCTTTTTTTGGTATAAAATGATCTTAAAATTTAAATGAATTAAATGATTTTCAATATAAATACTAATAAAATGAGTTATATAATAAGCCAATGACTTTCAAAAAAGTCAAAAAAGTTGAGGCCCAGACTTAAGAAGGTTAAAGAAGTAAAATACTTAGGGGAAAGGTGTTGCACCCCAAAATTTGCCCTTTTTATTTGAGCTATAAGTTAATAATGACGTTTATTTCGTCATTCAAAAATTGAAGAAAAATAATAAAGAGTTTTCATGGGTTTATGAAGATAAGGTGTGAAAAATGGTTTAAACGGTGTAAATACGAGAAAATTCATAAGTCCTACCTGGAAGGTGATATGAGCTAAGTTCCAGCGCGGTTTCGACTGTTTCAATGATATCTACAACTTTCGTGTTCGGCTCGGAAGCCAATTCTTTGAGGAGGTCGTCAAAATTTCAAATTACTTGAGATTTCGCAGTGAAAAATGGTGCTGAATGTAGGGTTTCGGGCCTCAGAAAATTCATATCTCACAATCCGCTTGTCGGATTCGCTTGAAAATTTAACTAGAGCTCCATACCATCATTACAGAGATTTTATATGTTTGGACCGAAGGCCAATTATGCTCGGAAAACTCCCAGAATTTTAAGGATCGTTGTGTTGTTTCGGTAAAAAGTGAGTTTTCGAGTATGTCGCGACGAATTCGAAAATTCATAACTCCTTCGTTTTTTATCGTATGAAGTCCATTCCGGCAGTATTTTCTCGGAAATTTCGTTAGCTTCGATTCTTCGTCACCCATGCTTGTTCAGATTTTGAGCCAAAGATAGGGTTTTATTGAGTTCTTTGAGCGGTACTCACAAAATTTCGCACAGTCGCGCCAGATGAATCGACGTTTCTCGTCATTCAAACGCGCGTAATTTCTTCGTCGTTTATCGGATTAAGACGATTCTCGCGGCGACAAGTCACGAATTTGGTCATCTTCACAATGGCATTGGTTTCGTTCCGGAATTCAGAGCCGAACCGAGTTTCCTTAAAAACGAGCCAAAATAAGACGCACCGAGGGTAATTTGGACATTTCGCGTTGACATTATATAAACATTTTTCTCTTCACAAATCAAAGGGAGAACTCTCACAATTTCAAATCACCAAAGAGATCAAAACACTTTCTCTCACCTCTCTCTCAATTCTCTTGGATCAAAACCACAAATCACATAAAACTTTCATCAAAACTCATCAATTTTCACCAAGATCAAGAACATGGATTGAAGAATCAAGATTCGAAGTTCGATTTTCTTCTCCCTCTCCTCACCTAGCTCGCGCGCCTCCTCTCTTATCCTCTTGGATTTCGTTTTCGTGTCGTGTTCGCGTTCGCGTCGTGGTCGTGTTCGCGCTTCAGTTAGATCTTCATCCGGTAAGCTTTCGGATCTTGAATTAAGTGCTTAATTGTTGATTATTATGTGAATTCAAATATAGATCTACCTCTTGTTCTTGATTAATGGATGATTGATCATGATTGATCGGTGAATTTGTTCATCTTTTGCTCGAAGTAGTCGTGTTCATGTGAATTATGGTTAGATTTGATGATTGATTGCATATAATTGATGATCATTGTTGATGAATTGTGACATTCTTGCTTTGGATCCATGATTTGTTGATGATTGTGTGTGCTTAATTGTTAAAATTCATATAGATGACTTGTGTCGCACTCAAAGTGTTTGTACAAATGCATGCGGTGAATTTTTGCTTGATAATGTGCCTTGCTTGATGCTTAAGTCATGATTTGAATATGTTGTATAGCTTGAATACTATCGCATATGCAAATACTTGTTGTCATTGTTGCATTTATATAATTGTTGGTGATGATATTAGAATTTTGGTTTGGCTTGACGCGTCGCACTTTGCTCGATTTGTTGTTATTTGGCCTAATTGACTTGTGGATTCATGACTATCCTTCGTCAAGATGCTTTGTGCCAAATCATTGAGAGCGATACATTTTTGGCTTGTGCTTAATCATTGAAATCGATATATGTTTGGTTTTGTTGCTTTGGTGCTTAAGGATTGTTCACTTATTGCTAATAGCATGCCTCACATTGATATTTGGTTCACATATTCTCATGTGCCATCGATTGTTGCCTTGATATCGTGCCTTGTTTCCATGGGTGTTTCATTGTGTTTTGAATGTGTTTTGATGGCTTTTCATGATGCTTGCAAGTTGGCATTGTTTCAAGTTGGGTAGAATTGCTTCCCAAGCATAAAAAATAGTAAAAAAGTGTTTTTCTACAGCAGAACCCGGTTCCTAACATGGAGGAACCGGTTCCCAAATGTTTCGTTGGTGTTTGGCACTGTTTTTTTGGACCAGGAAACGGGTTGTCCATTCCAGGAACCGGTTCCCCTGTATGTTTTTTTCCCCTAACTTCAATCTTTCGTATGTAGGACCCTGTATGTCGAGTATGTAGGACCTAGACATGCATCTGGCCAAGCCCTCGAAAGAGGCTCTGTTTTTGTTGGTGTGTTTACGTTTGTGCTTTGCGGCAGGGAGTCACGGCGTAATAAGTCCTATATGGCACTCTGTTAAGTCCTTATGGAAGGCATGCGGAAAGGGTTAGCAATCAACCCCCGCCTAGTCTCATCGAGTCTATTCAGTATGCGCACGCTACACGTGGCTCGCTTCTGAACCTGCACAAGATCTTGTTATCGAGTATGTTAGGAAAAGGGTTCATGCAACCGGACCCCCGCATTTCCTATAGCTCGCGTCACTCGACGTTGATGCTCGGTGTACGCACGCACCATTTTCCTTTACGATTGATGACGGCTTGGTTGCTGAGAGGGATCCGCTCCTCTTGTCTATGGCCCGATCATTTTCGCGAGGTCTAATGCTTGGCTGACTTGGGTCGAGTTGGTCCCCTTGGCTATGGCGGGACCGCCTTTCTACCATTCGGTCAGTACCGTTGGTTTGTTTGCTTTACGAGCGGAGCTCGTTTGTGTGATATTATTGTGTGCTTTCCCTTCTTCCCCATAGGTTGCTAGTTTAGCTTAGACTTGTACCCTTTGTATGATAACATTAGGTAGCAAGCTTTCCCCTTTAGCTTAGGTCTTCCTCATGCATTGTTTAAAACACAAACCATACTCTTTGATTTTCTTTTCTTAAGAGCTTGTTATTTCCGCTCGATTCCCAGCATAAGTCTCCAAAGGTCGAGCAGCGGAGCGTGAATGTAACTCGTTCACCTAAAAAACACAAAAACAAACAGAAAGTAGTTAGCCGAGCTACGGTAGCTCTGATTCTGCAAAACAGATACGTAGCCCGTGCGAGCATAACACTTTCTTTTCCCTACATTTTGCATTCATTTTAGTCCAGATTAGCGTAGATTTGTTACACACCCATAGATTTAGACACATGCGTGGATACCATCGAGTACGATGGGCGTGAGGGGTGCTAATACCTTCCCCTCGCGTAACCGACTCCCTTACCCTTTGTCTCTTGTCGTGAGACCGTTGTTTTGTTTTGTGGTTTGCTGGCATTCCCTTCCTTTTCAGGATAAATATGTTAGTGGCGACTCTGTTAATTTTCGCGGGTAGCGACAACTGGTGACTCTGCTGGGGACGTCTCGACCTGTTGCTGGTCCGGACTCAGCGAGTCGATCCTAGCGCATGTGTGTTTATCTTTGGGTGTTTTATTGCTTTGCATATTTACCTGTTTGCATTGCATTCTATGTGCGCTTTTTCTTTTCTGCATCATATTCGGGACTGTATGGATCTCTATTTGTTGGGTGGGTGTTTCAAGAGGTAAAAGGCCCAATACCCAGGCTATGAGTGATACCAGAGGAACTAGGACTAGAGTGGCCGTGACGGACAGAAGGCGTATGCCTGATTGATCTGATCACGTATCCACGGGCAAAGCTTGGTGGAATGAGGCAATATCATATGATAATGCCTACATTCGATCCTCTGTTGTCTTTTTGACCTACCCTGGCCTAGATTTACCCGTGATTGGGGAGGGAATCAATCATTGCTTAACAGGTACATTGTTGGTGACCGCTGTTCTTGTTCGTGGGTTACCGCTGTTCTCGTTCGTGGGTTACCGCTGTTCTCGTTCGAGTGTACTATTGGTTCCTGTTCGTGAGGTACTATGGTTCTTGTTCGAGTGATAATATGTGTTTCGAGGGTTTGGATGTTGGTTCCGACGGTTGACATTCTATGTACCGTATGGTATACCATCTGGGGGCCGAACCTTTGGCTCTGTATTATGTGTGTTACCGGCAGTCCAGAATTCCTGGTGGGAGACATCTAAAGTCCCACCATTTTGCATCATTTCATATTTACTTTTCCAAAAAATGATGTACAAAAAATAACTAGCATACATGTTCCTTCCATTTCCAAGGAATCATATCTTTAAGCCTCGTGTCGAGCTTTTCCATCTCTTATTTGCTAAAAAAAATCAAAACACGAGGATTCCTTGGAAATCGAATGAACATGGCATCACATTCATATCACGCATCTCATACATTTCATGCATAACAGGTGTTCAGAATCAAGGATCTCTTATTCGGACTTGGTATTCTCTCCAGACTCAGAGACTCGACTTGTTCTTATTGTGTGTTCAAAGATTAGTCATGGAACAACTTTGTGGGGGTGACCAAGAGGAAAGCTCAGTTGGGTTCTTTTTGAAGACTTGTCTTATGCTCATACGCTTCCATGCTTGCTTTATTTGCAACTAGTTAAGCTCCGCACTGTATGGATGTCTACAGATTCTCTGCTTGATAATGATGACACTAGGTTTGAGTTCTATCCTGAGGTACTTGGTTATGATGTTAAGATATTCAAGTCGTTGAAGTTGCTTGGGGCTCCCGAACGAGGGATAAGCAAGACATTGTCTATCTTGAGCATTGCACCATTCGCATTGCTCAAATCCCTAAAGCACTTACAACATTCCATGTGATTGATGGCCAGAACTCTCCGGTTCATAATGGGGAACCTGTGTTAGCTGAAGATTTCGTTTCATATTGTTTGTCCTTCGAAGAGGTTAAGAATCGAAGGAAGAGATGGTTATTGATGGCCGTCCCTTAAAAAGTAAAAGAATGGCTACTGATGGTCATGCCTCGAAGATACAGACTTTTAAGTTCGTTGAAGATAGTGAACACTGAAAGACTAATGAAAGTATATGTCTTCGGGACTTAGACAAAATTTATAAAGTATATATTTAAGTGTTACTACTTAGCGTGTTTTCATAGTGTTTTTACACTGCCACGCGTCAAAGACGGACTCAGGCGGGAAGATTTGAAATTCGAAGACAGTATCGTAACTGTCCAAATACAGATGGCTTCGCTGGAAGTTCTGATGAGAAACGTGGCAGCAGATTAGTGTAGGACCGTTAAGGTCGAAACTAGTATAAATAGGGGTCTTTATGTTAGGATTCCGTGTGTTCATTTTGTACAAATCACTCACATATTTACTCAAGTATCAAGTGTTACGAGAAAGAGTTCGCTGAGAAAATGTACGTATGACACCACCATTTTAATACATGTGTATTGTATTTCATTTTTGAATACATTTCTGAGTTACTGCATTCCATTTATTTCCTGTCATTTACATTCCTGTATCTTTATTTTACTTTCGAATTTACTTTCATGATCATTTACTTTTAAAGTCTTTAACGTTTCTGCAGTTTAAGATTCTTTATGTTTTAACAATTTTTAAGTTTCATATGTTATGTTATTTATTTTTCTTGTTGAAGTTATAATTACATATAACGAAGCAATTACCAAGATTCTTGAATCGAACAATACTCATCGAAGAGGACAAATTACGAATATGATTCAAATGAACATTGATAACAATCTTCTTGACTATGTGTCCTAGGATCAATCTAGTCGATCCTGCAAGTAACCAAATCATATTTATTATAGTTTGGAAGACTAGCGGTTGTTTACCGGAAATCACCGTAAACAAATTGGCACGCCCAGTGGGACAGTGTCACGCGGATTGTTTTAATCAATTGTTTTGTTTTTTGTCTAGACAATATCAAGACCTTGTATGAACCTTAGGAACGGTAAATTAAAAGACAGTGCACAACCGATTCCCAAACGAAGGTACAACAGGAAAATGGCTGTTACGGCCAGTGCAGGGGGTGATCAGGATCCCCCACAAGGTTCAGGATCAGGAGCGGCAAATTCGACTCCCAGTTAGGGAACACAGAATACGACGGGTCCAAACGGATCGAGACCTGCAGACAATTCCCAGACTGCGCCTGAAAATACTACAGGACATTCAGGAACTGTTCCAGTTTCGGCATCGACAACCGCACCCTCATCTACAAGTGCAGATGATGTACTGTATCCCTGGACAAACGCTGCAAACAATTCATTGGGTCAAGGCACAAGTTCTGGCTTCGAATGGAGACCAAATAGTCCATATGGAATGCCATACCCATTCCCATTTGGAACAGACGTCCGAGGGGCAAGACCTATAAACACCTCAACTCATAATACGACATTTTCACCAAATGTTAGTTCAGTGGGTCGAAGTGGACGCAACACTAATTTTTCTACCCAAATACCCAATTTCACCACAAATAACCAAGCAGCATTTCGACAAGAAATGGATGCAAGCAACCATGATATGGTAGGGGTTTTGGCCAGAGAACTAACTTCAGTCTTGAACCCACTAATGGCAAATGTTACTACGACAAATAGAGAAAACGTAGAAATTTTCCAAAAGATATCATCGCAAATGAATCGAATGGCAGAATTCATGGGAGTACCACCACCTAAAAGGAAAGATAAACAGCCTGTGAATCAAGAAGAGAGGCCTATTTTGGAACGTGTGCAAGATATGGTTCCCCCACCTAGGACGGTTCCTAGGGATATAGGCCCCTCACGAAGGACGGAGTCGTTCGAAAAGACTCCGGTAATTAACTTGGAGGATTCAAGTCAAAGGACCGTCCCCTTTCGACAAGAAATGGAGGAAGAACGACCCAGATTGAGGATTTTGGGTAGGGACGATCATCCAGATGAGATTGTCCAAAGAGTTAGAAGAGAAAATCTGGCCACAGAAAATAATTTAACTGCCATGATAGAAAGGGTTATGGCCAATAATGGCCTTAGTACTGGACTCAGACGTCCAAATTATACATCCCCTATATCAGATTATATCATGCAAACAGAATTGCCTAGGGGAACTAAGGTTCCTAAATTCACAAAATTTTCTGGCGAAACTAATGAGTCAACTGTGGAACATATTGCTAGATATTTAACAGAAGCAGGAGACTTAGCGGGAAACGAGGATCTAAGGATTAAATATTTCCCTAGTTCGCTGACAAAAAATGCGTTTATTTGGTTCACTACTTTGCCACCAAATTCGATAGATGCATGGGCATACTTAGAAAGGTTGTTCCACGAGCAATTCTACATGGGTCAAACTAAGATAAGTCTGAAAGAATTGGCCAGTGTTAAAAGAAAATTCGCAGAGACAATTGATGACTACTTAAATAGGTTCCGCCTGTTGAAATCAAGATGTTTTACAACGGTTCCGGAACATGAACTCGTCGAAATGGCTGCGGGTGGTTTGGATTATTCAATAAGAAAGAAACTAGATACCCAATACCTCAGGGACATGGCCCAATTAGCAGATAGGGTTCGACAGGTCGAACGCCTGAAGGCGGAAAAAGCTAGGGCAAATAAAAGCTATAAGAAAGAAAGAGTGGCGTACGTCGAAGCCGAGAATGTTGATGAGGAGTCTTTCAATGACTCATATAGCCCTGAAGAAGTCGAAATAGACTTGGCTGAATTAAAAGAAGCGCCACCTTATGCTTGCAAATTGTTAAATCCAGCAAATGGAAAAAACCCAGTAGAAAATGATAAGAATGATAGGTTCCCTAAGAAAACTTATACATTTGACATTACCAAATGTGATGAAATATTTGATTTACTGGTAAAAGATGGCCAAATGATACTACCCCCAAATTCCAAAATTCCTCCGTTGGAACAACGGAAGAAAAGAGGTTTCTGTAAATATCATGGTTTTTTAGGCCATAAAACTTCTCAATGTTTTCTTTTCAGGGATCTAATTCAAAATGCTCTCAATGATGGAAGGTTGAAGTTTGCTGACAAAACCAAGAATCAAATGAGGGTAGATTCAAATCCTCTGAACATTGATGACGCTAGCCTCTGCGAGGTAGAAGATATCAACATGGTGGAGGCGTCTGAAGTCGAAGTTGTAGAAACTAAATCAAGGTTCAATGGAAAGCAGGCTACTGAAAGCCTAAATGGTGACATAATCTTCAATACTGATGTTGAAGAATCTTCCAAGGCAGAGATAACTGAAGCCTCGAAGGAAGAAAGCAGCGAGGCCAGTGAAGACCTCAGGATGAAACTCCAGAAAATACAAATCTCTGAAGTTCCTCACGTAGCAGTTAACATGGTCAGTGCCAGACGCCCAGTGTCTGAGTTTGGCGAATTAGAGACTTGGTTAACAAGGCAAAATGGGGGCATCGAAGCTCCACAAAAAACTGAAAGCCTCAAAGAATATCTTTGGAAATGTCACGAGAGAAGCGGTGGTAAGCAATGGATGTGTCCAAGGTGCTCGATCATGCTGAATCGAAGAGTCGAAGCCAACTTCGAGAGGGCTCGGCGCGAAAGATGGGAACATCCAGGAAGAGAGCCAAATCCCCTGCTACAACTATATCCAAAGATGGATGAAGGCTTGGTAGGATTTTTGGTCAGATGCCACAAAGGAAACACTGAAGTTGCTCTGTGTCCCAGATGTGGGGCAGTCTATGATGAAAGACTCGCACGATCATTCGAACGCATATACTGCCATATGAGTAGGGAAACTCAGGGGTTGCGTCCTAACCTTTATGGTTTCGACATATGGACTCCGACAAAGAGGCCTGATAGTCCACACCCTAGAGCTCGAAGAGTGACTTTCAAAGTCCCTGCGAATGCACCCAGGGATAGGTGGATACAAGCTAATGCAAGAACCAACAAATGGCGAAGCTGGGACCAAGGAGGAAGAACTGCAATGGCATATAGGAAACAATTTCAAAGACCAAATCGAGAGGCGAATCAATTGGAGAATTATAAGGGAAAAAATCCTATGTCTCGATCCCAGTGGAGAAGGCATCAGAGGATAAAAAAGTCTCAGAAGGAATACAGGCCAAGAGAAGTTGGAGAATCTAGTAGCAACCAAGTCTCATACCAGGGGGCAAAGTTAAACAAACCTCCGGTGGAACGCAGGTTGTTCGAAGCTGAGAAACTCTTAGATGAAGAAGAGAAGATGCGTTCAAATTCCTGGAAAGAAGAGGATAGAATGTCAAATGATTTTGATTCCGATGGAGTGTCATCCATAAATCTTAATTGTAATGTAGTATCTGTACTCCCTCACGAGTTTAACCAGGAAGTTGAAGTAGAAGACTGCGAAGAGGCTGATATCGAAGAAATGACAAAACACAGACCTGTGTGTTACTATGTGCTGAATAATGGTGCAGTAGAAGAACAGAATGCTTTCTTCGAAAGACCAGATGAGGGTATGCGAAACCACTTGAAGCCACTTTACATCAGGGCGAAGATTGAGAATGTTGGTATTAATAAAGTCTTAGTTGATGGAGGAGCAGCAGTGAACCTAATGCCTCAATATATGCTGAAAAGAATTGGTATGTTCGATACAGATATAAGGCCACATAACATGGTCTTATCTAATTATGAAGGCAAAATAGGACAAACACTGGGAGTTGTTCAAGTCAATTTGACAGTAGGCTCAGTTGTGAGGCCAACCATGTTTATGGTTATACCAGCAAAAGCAAACTACAACCTTTTGCTTGGTAGAGAATGGATTCATGGTGTAGCAGCTGTACCCTCAACAATGCATCAGAGGGTGACGATTTGGAGAGAAGATGGTATAGTGGAGAATATCGAAGGTGATCAGAGTTACTACATGGCTGAAGTCAACCAGGTAAATAGAACCAACTTCGATAGGAACCTGGCAAACATAGGTCCTTGTCATGCTGCTGAAGAGATGTATGCTCCAAATAGAAATGCATTGTACTATTTGACTTTGCATCCAAATGGATTCCAATTGGATAGAGAGATCATGGATGGACCACCAGATACAGCACCATTGGAGAATTATCAGACAGTACGGCCAACAGGCTGGGATGATGACGTTAATAATGTCTGAGTCTGTGTTCTTCGAAAAGATTTCGGCCTATGTGGCCGAGAACAAAAGAAAGGCGGCTCTCGAAGCCGAACTATCAAGTACAAAGATAGATACAGTTCCAATCAAGGAAGGAACAACAGAATTGGAGATACGTACGAGTTTCGAATTCCCTGAAGACACGGCTCCAGTTGAAGAGATCATAAGAGAAGAACCAAGTCAGAGGTTAGATGCAATATACGACGAAGAACCTTTGGGATTCGAGAAAGACCCAATGGCGTCGAACATAAAAATGTTGGCCCAAGATCCTCTTGAAGAAGTAAATCTTGGAGACAATGATCAAAAGAGAATAACATATATCAGCGCGAAACTAGAGCCTGAGTTGAAAGCAACGATCATCAAAATGTTGAAAGACAACAGAGATTGTTTTGCTTGGGATTATGATGAGATGCCTGGTCTCGGAAGAGACTTAGTCGAATTGAAATTACCAATAAAAGAAGGGAAGAAGCCAATAAAGCAAACTCCCAGAAGATTCGCGCCAGAGATTCACTCGAAGATTAAGATAGAAGTCGAAAGACTCTTGCGTTGCAAATTTATCCGAACTACAAGGTATGTCGAGTGGATTGCTAATATAGTACCTGTAATTAAAAAGAATGGCTCATTAAGAGTATGCATAGACTTTCGTGACCTTAATGCAGCTACTCCTAAAGATGAGTATCCTATGCCTGTAGCAGAAATGCTAGTAGACTCAGCCGCAGGTTTTGAGTATTTGAGCATGTTAGATGGATATTCAGGATACAATCAAATTTTTATAGCAGAAGATGATGTATCCAAGACAGCATTTCGTTGCCCATGAGCAATAGGCACTTACGAATGGATTGTGATGCCTTTTGGTTTGAAAAACGCTGGGGCAACTTATCAAAGAGCAATGAATTCTATATTTCATGACTTTATAGAAACATTCATGCAAGTGTATATAGATGACATCGTGGTAAAATCTACCTCGGGTATGAGTCATCTCGATCATCTAAGCCAATCATTCGAAAGAATGAGGAAATATGGCTTGAAGATGAATCCCCTTAAATGTGCTTTCTTTGTGCAGGCAGGTGATTTCTTGGGTTTCGTAGTCCATAAAAAAGGGATAGAAATCAACCAAAACAAGACAAAAGCCATTATGGAAACCAAGTCTCCATCCACGAAGAAAGAATTGCAGTCTTTATTGGGTAAGATAAATTTCTTGAGAAGATTTATCTCTAACTTAAGTGGACGCACCCAAGCTTTCTCGCCCCTATTACGGCTTAAGCAAGGAAAGTTCGAATGGAGTGCAGAACATCAAGAAGCTTTCGATCAAATAAAGCAATACTTGACGTGTCCACCAATTCTCATTCCCCCGAATGGGAAGAAGCACATGCGCCTGTATATCTCAGCATCAGATAAAACAATAGGCAACATGTTAGCCCAAGAAGATGAGAACGGCATCGAAAGAGCCATTTATTACTTAAGTAGAGTACTCAATGATGCAGAGACTAGATATACTGATATAGAAAAACTCTGCCTTTGTTTGTATTTCTCTTGTATCAAACTTAAGTATTATATAAAGCCAGTTGACGTCTACGTTTCATCTCATTGTGATGTTATTAAACACATGTTATCTAAGCCAATACTACACAGTCGGATTGGCAAGTGGGCTTTAGCCCTTACTGAATATTCATTAATATTTCAGCCTCTCAAGGCAATGAAAGGTCAAATTGTGTCAGATTTCATTGTTGACCATGCGGTGGTTGAGAATCATCAGCATTATGTGGATTTGAAACCTTGGAAGTTATATTTCGATGGTTCAACACATAGAGAGGGTACTGGTGTTGGAATATTGATAATTTCTCCTGATGGAATTCCAACAAAGCTCAAGTATAAAATTGAAGGTCCATTATGCTCCAATAATGAAGCTGAATATGAAGCATTGATTGCTGGACTTGAGGCTTTGTTAGAATTGGGGGCAACCAGAGTCGAAATTAAAGGAGACTCCGAATTGGTCATCAAGCAATTGACAAAAGAGTACAAGTGTATCAAAGAGAATTTGATCATGTATTTTGTTATTGCAAATAGGCTACTCAAGAAATTTGAATATGTGGAATTAAAACACGTATCAAGAGTGAATAACCAGGAAGCAAACGACTTGGCACAATTAGCCTCAGGATATAAAGTATCAAAAGAAAAGTTGGAAGAATTGATTGAAGTAAGAGGAAGAGCAATGTTTACTAAACTTTCGCCAAGTGATCTGGAGAACTCACGATTGGGTTATGCCAACAAAGAACAATTCGAGGTACTGAATATAGATTCATTAACAGACACAGATTGGAGGAGTCCAATTATTAACTATCTGAAAAATCCTTCGACGGATACAGACAGAAAAATCAAGTATAGAGCCCTGTCATATTATCTGATGGGAAATGAATTGTTCAAGAAAACTCCTGAAGGGGTATTGTTAAAATGCTTGGGAGAAGCAGAAGCATACTTGGCTCTGTCGAACGTACATAGTGGGGCATGTGGTGCACATCAAGCAGGGCACAAAATGAAATGGCTTTTGTTTCGATATGGGATGTATTGGCCTTCGATGTTAAAAGATTGCATAGAATTTGCAAAAGGGTGCCAAGAATGCCAAGAACACGCAGGTATCCAACACGCCCCAGCAAACGAACTAAGTACGATAGTAAAACCATGGCCTTTTAGGGGATGGGCACTAGATTTGATTGGAGAAATTCACCCCAAGTCCTCTAAAGGTCAAAGATACATTTTGGTGGGAATAGACTATTTCACAAAATGGGTCGAAGCAATACCGCTGGCAAATGTGGATCAAGAGGCTGTGATTGAGTTTATTCAAAAACATATTATATATAGGTTTGGAATCCCAGAAAGCATAACAACGGATCAGGGATCAGTCTTTACTGGACGAAAAATGCAAGACTTTGCCAGAGAAATAGGTTTCAAGTTATTTACTTCTACACCTTATTATGCTCAAGCAAATGGCCAGGTTGAAGCAGCAAATAAAGTAATAATTGGCCTTATTAAGAAACATGTAGGAAAGAAACCCAAGAATTGGCATAAGACTTTAGATCAGGCACTTTGGGCTTGTCGAACATCTCCAAAAGAAGCCACAAATACAACTCCTTTTCAGTTAACGTTTGGACATGACGCAGTACTTCCAATTGAGATATGTTTGCAATCAGTAAGAATACAAAGGCAAGCAGACATTCCTCCCAACGTATACTGGGAATTAATGATGAACGAGTTAGTAGATTTGGACGAAGACAGGCTTCGAGCATTGGAAATGATAAAGAGGCAAAAGGAAAGAGTGTCCAGAGCATATAACAAAAAGGTGAAAGGTAAAACTTTTGTTAATAATGATCTAGTTTGGAAAGTTATTCTACCTATAGATCGAAAGAATCAGGCACTTGGTAAATGGTCCCCACATTGGGAAGGACCCTTTCGAATCTTAAAAGTATTCTCGAACAATGCCTACGAAATTGAAGAGTTAGCAGAAGATCGCAGGATCTTAAGAGTGAACGGGAAATACTTGAAGAGATATAAACCTAGCATGCATGAAGTAAAGATTGCAAAGACGTAGATACTCAAAGTACTACGAAAAGCCAAAATGGTCAGGCATGTGTCAAAATATACTTCACATTGATCAAAATGGCTTTAGAATCAGAAAGAATTATGGAAAGAAAAATCAAAACACCAAAATATTCTTTTCATTGCAAGCATGGAAATACATTTCATTACAAAAAGATCCAGAAATAGGATCTGAGATTACAAAAAGAGAGGAAGGCATAGACATATAAAAAGATTAAACCTAGACTCGCTAGTTAATTCTGGCGTCTAGACCTTCCAGAGATAGCACAGGAACAGGTTCAGCTTCGAACATGTCCCTAGCCCCAGAATCACGCATTCTTCTCACTACGCCTTTCTTGAGAAAAATGTAACTAAGGAGTCTCCCGTATGGAAGACAAGTTACACTTTCTCGACGGTCCACGCCGATAGCAACAGCTTTGACAAGACCTTTGAAGATCATCAAAGGTATGTTAATCTTTCTTCCCCGAATACCACAGAGAATAAACTCCAGATCTTCAACCATGATGTTATTCTCATCAATCACCCGAGGTTGAAAGTTGCCTACGAGCATTTGGTGCCAAATCCTGATGGTTTGTGCGCTGTAGCGATCACTATCCATGAGTGTTCTCAACATGATATGAGTAGTCATGCTGAAAACATTATCATCAAAAGTTGCTCCGGAGTTATTGCATCTTATGAGATTGGCAATAGTGGTGGGGGTAATGCTAAGGTGAGCATGTCGAACGGATGAATCAATGGTGGCTCTACCTTCAGGGTCCATGCGTAAAGACGCATTCATCCAAAACTCTGCCACCATATTAGGGTAGATGGCACCCTCCAGGACTTCCTCAAAGTAGAAGTTCAGTTCCTGATTAGCAAAGAGGTTTTCAATGTTAATGAAATGACGAACAAGTTCATCTTCATCAAGTCTGAACTCACCCTTGATGAGAGCTTTGAGATCGTTAAAGGAGAGAATTCCAGCCATTTCAGGAAAAAATGGTGTTTGAGAGGAAAGAGTTGTGTTTTCTCTTTTTTCTGTGTTTTGGTTTGGGGAAGAAATACTTGAATGAAGAAATAAAAGTGATATGGAACCCTTTATATAGAAGGAGAATACTGAAGGTTGGTTTTACATTTTTAATGAGTGATTAGACTGCGGTTCGTTTTTTCAAAGTGAGAAGTTATGGCTTCCGCCGTTTCCCGCCCTTGGAAGTTGAGAAGTAATCATTAAACTGATGCACGCACGTCTTAAAAACCGACGTTTTGGAGAAAATGACGTCACTTTTAATAATGATTATGGCTAGAAGAAGTGGAAACGTCAAGTCTAGAGGCAAGAGTGCTGCGAAGGATGTTCAGGTTCTACATGTTGCATTTAATAAAAGCACTGTAGGAAATCTAAAGATATATTTGGCAGAAAATTGAAAGATTTGTTAAAATTAATGCAAGCAAATATTATAGATAGAAATGGGAGTCAGGCGTACAAATATTATATGTCTCGATTACAAAATAAAAATCCAACAAATGAAACAAGATTGAAGACATCTAGCTAAAGTCCTCAGGGAGATCCCTTTTGATCTTCAGATATTGAGTTTCCCATGAGGACATTCGAAGTTCAATTAGTGCCCTTTGTTTCTTCAACTTTTCGATCTCTGGCACTAACTTCTGTGCAGTCTCGAAATGTTTGATTCCTGACTGCACCACTTCGAGCAAATCTTGTTGATTAGATTCTTGGAGGGCTGCTTGGCTACTTTCAGCTTCCTTTATCTTGCCCTCGAGCATTTTTATTTCTTGTTTCCAGGAGCTGATTTTCTTCTCATATTCATCAATGGCTTTTTGATTCGCCGAATGTTTAAGCTTGAGGGCTTCACCTTGTTTTGTGGCTTCCACAGCAGAATTCCATGAAGAGTCATGAGAGGCCACTATCTCAGATAATTCTTTCTCGACGTTTTGCTTTCGAAGAATGTCAGCTTGGAGTTGTTCAAGGAGAGAGCCTAGCAGAACAATCATCTCTGAGACTTCTGGGGAAACTTGAAGCAAATCTACTTTCTTTAAAAGTTGATTTAAGTTGTAGCTTTTAACAGGGTCCCGGTTGAGAACATCTACAAGATTGACCCCAAAGAATCTCTCTTTTATCTGTCGAAGAAGATTAGGAGTATCTTCCTTGTCACTAGAATCTGCAGTTACGGCTGGAGAGACATCAGGCTCCGAAAGTGAAGAAGTATTCACATTCACGATAGCCCTTAGGAACCCAAGAGGATCAGTTTGTTTAAGTTGTTCAAGCTCCGAAGGAGTAGGCTTCGTAGGAGCAGGCGTCGAAGTTGTCTCAGGAATAGTTTTTACATCGGGAGTCGAAGTTCCTTGAGAGATTGGTTTTTCTGGTTGAGAAATCTCCTCCATGGCATCTTTCTCCGATGCAAAATCTTCGTTGCCATGTGATTGCTGGTTCACATTGTCGCTACCGGAGAACAGATGATCCTCTTCCAAATCTTTGCCTTGATGAGTAGGTGGGGATTCGTCAGTAGATTGGCTTTCTTCGATTGGCTCATTAGGCAATATAGTGGCAATTGGCCTAACGTCTTCGAAGACTGGTGAGAGAACATGGGTTCTAGCTTGAGAAGTATCTGTTTCGAACGAAGCCAAGTTAATCGTGAGGTTAAGCCTTCGAAAGTTTTAATTGACGAAAGTTGAAATTTAACAATTACCATAAAGTTTATCAACATCAATGGTGAGGCCAGGGTCTTTGAAACCAGAAGTAGCAGTGCCAGCATCATCCTGCAATAACAAGGTAAAATGCCAGTGCAATTAGTTAGTTAAAATTACAAGATAATATGTAAGACAAACGCAAGATACCTTGGGTGGATTATTGTCTGGGCTTGAGTTATGACTTTCCAAAACAAGAGCATTGCTGGCAGTCTTCAAAGGAGACTCTTCAGAAGACGCCTTATTGCCAGGAGAAGCAGCTTTTGAAGGACTTGCCTTTTTCCCTTTTCTTGAAGGGGTAACAGCTTTGTGTTTCTTTTTCTGTCCTTGTCTAGTTTGAGGAGGAGATTTGTCTTCACCATCTGAGGCATTGGTCGAAGAAGCTTTACGCTTCGAACCCGTTGGGGGTTTCGAGCTCTGGCAAGTGAAAGATGAGAAAGATGAGTACCAATCACAGAATTGTACAAGATTGAGAGTATGAGATAAGTATTTACCGTGGGCTTCTTATCCGTGACGATCGAATCACTTTCGTTTGGTTTGTCGCTTTTAGATGTCTCAGACTCTTTTGGGGCAGAAGCTTCTTTAATCTTCCTCCTTCGTGCAACAGCTGTAGTTGAGACTGAAATCAGTATATGAGTAAAAGAAAAGAAAAGTCAGTCGAAAAAGATTATCTTAATTCAAACCTTCAGGTATTGGAGTCAGGACACGGACATGTTTAAGATCTATATGAAGATGTCCTTTGAAAGTATCCAAGGTATGCTTAGTCGGGACCACTCGTTCAGCGCGTTTTTTAGTACTCTCTCGAAGAATTTTGAGAGCATTCCCACACACAAACCAGTCTGGGAAAGGAGGACTTAGAGCCACACCAAAATCAGCACTTGGTAGTGGAGGGAATTTTGGAGGATGAAGTTTGAAAGCCACTTCATAACGTAGTTCTGGTCGAACATACGAGGGCAATTTCAATTTATTTAGTTTGGTGGAAAACTTTTCGCGCAAAGTGACTGCAGCCTCACGAACGGTCCGACTAAGATCATCAGGCCTATAGATAGTTTCAAAGAATTTTTGAAAAGCTTGGATTTCTTTAATATGAGTTGAAGTACCTTTTTTGAAGTTCTCCTGCACATCAGTGAAAGCTGCGGTTAGTTCTTGAGCAAGGCTATCAGCATCAAAAATTTGAGAGCTATAATACTCTGTCCACCATTGATGGAAATCTGGTGTAGAGTAGAAAGAAGGTTCGAAAGGAATAGGAGAAAGGTTGGTGACGCCAGTGTATTTGTTGATTTTTTGTTCACATTCTTCTTCAGTCAAATACAAAGTGTGGAAACACATATGGTTCCTTTTCTCATATAAGCACTTGGGTGTTATTTGAGTTAGCCCAAACTGCCTCGAGACCAAATTTGGTTGATAGCACATGAGGGTACATTGACCTTTTGACGGTCGAAGACGTTGGGAAAGCAACCTTGGAGTCAGGAAGGCTTCCCAAATTTCCATGGATTCAGTTTGCTGATCTTGAGATGTTGGTGGAAATTTTCGAGTAAACCATTCAGGACCTATTATTCTGTGTACAAATGGGGCCATGGAAGGATCGAACTGATCACGCCGAGCAAACATCATTGAATATGCCAAGAAATGTTCATGAAGCTTTCCCATTTCCTCTTTTGGAGTTAGGTAAGCTAACCTGGTCCCTTCTATAGTTCGATTTTTGATTGTGCTATCTTCCTCATTGACATCCCCTCGAAAAGGAAGATAAGTTTCGAATGTGGCATTGAGCCACAGTTGCAATAACCAAAAAGGACCAGCATAAAGTAAACTGCCAGATTTGAAATTCTTGGTAAGATTCGCAGCTTCACTAAGGTTTTCGTAAAGAGACCCTAGAAGTAGTTGGCTGAGGTTGAGTTTTCTACCAGCATGCAACTGATTAGCCATGCAAAGGTACCTCTTTGCAACCTGGATAGATCTTGAGCAGAAGGCGCACCGTGAAAGCCATAATGCTAGAAAAGCAATATGCTCTTCGTCAGATACTGTCGCTTCGGCGGTAATATGGTGTTTCTGGATGAATGTCGTGTAAGTAACTTGCGAATCGTTGAAACCTATAGTGTCATTATCCATGTCATTGGGATCAAAGGTTTCGCCAGTTGGTCGAAGTCCCGTAATAGCAGCCACATCAAAAAGCGTGGGGGTAACCATTCCACAGGGAAGATGGAAGGTATTGTGAGAAGCATCCCAGAAATGAACCGCTGCTACTAACATGGGTTGGTTGTATTCTAAACCTGTTTTTGACAGTTGGATCAAATCGTATATCCCTAACGATTTCCAAAAGGATCCTTTTTGTTTCTCTACCTTTTCTAGCCAGGCATAGTACAAGTCAGGATCTTTGGCTAAAGGGATTGACCTAAAAACTTTTACAGAATTGGTCATATAGTTTAACCTAATTTTGGTTAAAGCTAAAGGGGTTGCAGTTGAAGTTTCCTCAACATTAGCAGATTTGCCTAAAGGAGAACGACCGTCTTCATCTATCTTAACTTTGCTAACTAATGGTCTAGTCTTGTAATAAGCAGGGAAGAATTTATTCACAGATTGGATATTTTCACTCGGTAACGGACCCATAAAGGCAAGAGTTTTTCCAGAAAGATCAAAAGGTATGATTACCTGGGAAGCGTAGATTGCGCGTATTTCTTCAGTATTAGGGTTTGGAACGAACTCTCGTTCCCCAGAACGTGTTGTTGATTGGAGCTTCACAGCGGGTTGAAGAACATTTGAAGGTGAAGCCATGGAAGAGTTTTTGCTAAAGAGAGCAAGATTTTAGAAAGAGTGAAGATTTTCTTAGTTTTCTCGGTGTAGAAGATGAATGGAAGGCGGTATAAAGGCACAAGGTCAAATATTTAAAGGTTTAACGGAAACCCTTTTAAATCTTTTGGGTAAAACCCGAGAGACACATGGCGGTTGGTGATTTAATCCAACGGCGGTTGAATAAGTTAGCCTTACTCCTAGTATATAGGAATAATGATCAGTAAGTAAGGTTAAAACGTGGGAGTGTAAGTTATGAGAAGACATCTTTGAAAATGACAAGACGTTTCGGAAACAGTGTTATTAGTGATTATGACGTTAGCCAGCAGTGTTGGAACTTTCAAGGATCATAAAAACGAAATCTTATAATGACAAGAAACGCCTATTTCTGTTAACTCTCGAAACAGGCATTTATTGGGGGCAATTTGTTAGCTGAAGATTTCGTTTCATATTGTTTGTCCTTCGAAGAGGTTGAGAATCGAAGGAAGAGATGGTTATTGATGGCCGTCCCTTAAAAAGTAAAAGAATGGCTACTGATGGTCATGCCTCGAAGATACAGACTTTTAAGTTCGTTGAAGATAGTGAACACTGAAAGACTAATGAAAGTATATGTCTTCGGGACTTAGACAAAATTTATAAAGTATATATTTAAGTGTTACTACTTAGCGTGTTTTCATAGTGTTTTTACACTGCCACGCGTCGAAGACGGACTCAGGCGGGAAGATTTGAAATTCGAAGACAGTATCGTAACTGTCCAAATACAGATGGCTTCGCTGGAAGTTCTGATGAGAAACGTGGCAGCAGATTAGTGTAGGACCGTTAAGGTCGAAACTAGTATAAATAGGGGTCTTTATGTTAGGATTCCGTGTGTTCATTTTGTACAAATCACTCACATATTTACTCAAGTATCAAGTGTTACGAGAAAGAGTTCGCTGAGAAAATGTACGTATGACACCACCATTTTAATACATGTGTATTGTATTTCATTTTTGAATACATTTCTGAGTTACTGCATTCCATTTATTTCCTGTCATTTACATTCCTGTATCTTTATTTTACTTTCGAATTTACTTTCATGATCATTTACTTTTAAAGTCTTTAACGTTTCTGCAGTTTAAGATTCTTTATGTTTTAACAATTTTTAAGTTTCATATGTTATGTTATTTATTTTTCTTGTTGAAGTTATAATTACATATAACGAAGCAATTACCAAGATTCTTGAATCGAACAATACTCATCGAAGAGGACAAATTACGAATATGATTCAAATGAACATTGATAACAATCTTCTTGACTATGTGTCCTAGGATCAATCTAGTCGATCCTGCAAGTAACCAAATCATATTTATTATAGTTTGGAAGACTAGCGGTTGTTTACCGAAAATCACCGTAAACAACCTGATAATGATGTATCCTCCAAGGATGTGGAAGAATTGTTGAGAATCATCAGGAAGTCTGATTACAAAGTCGTTGAGCAGTTGGGTCAGACCCAATCAAAGATTTCCATTTTGCAGTTGTTGATGTGTTCGGAGGTTCATAGAGATGCCCTCTTGAGAATTCCGAATGGTGCTTACGTGCCCCAGGAGATATCTGTGAATTAGTTAGAGGCGGTGGCCAATAATATTTCAGCTGGAAATGGTTTGGGATTTACTGATCATGATCTTCCTCCAGAAGGAAGAAACCATAACAAGGCTTTGCATATTTCGATGGACTGTAAAGGGACGACTTTGTTCTGTGTTTTGGTTGATACGGGTTCTTCTTTGAACGTGCTTCCTAAATCGGCTCTCATAAGAATTGACTATGCTGGTGTTGAGTTGAGGCCTAGTGAGTTGGTGGTGCGTGCTTTTGATGGTTCAAGGAGGTCTATGTTCGGAGAGGTAGATTTGCCAATCCAAGTGGGTCCTCAGATCTTTACCACAACCTTTTATGTGATGGATATCCAACCCGCTTACTGTTGTCTGTTGGGACGATCGTGGATTCACAAGGTTGGCGCTGTGACATCCACTCTTCATCAGAAGTTGAAGTATCCGGTTGATGGTAAAGTGGTGACGGTTTGTGGTGAGGAAGATTATATCGTGAGCCACTTGTCCTCTTTTCGATATGTGGAGATCGAAGGTGAAATACATGAGACTCCGTTCCAAGCGTTTGAAGCTGTAAATGCTGTGAGAACTCCTCCTTATGAGATAACGAAGCCAGAAACGGTTATGTCTTCCCTGAAAGACGCACAGGTTGTTGTCAAGACTGGAAAGGTGGAAGGCTGGGGGCAAGTAATTGACGTGCGTCCCAAATTTCATAAGAATGGTCTTGGTTTCAATCCTGCAAAGCATATTGTATCGCCAAAGCCTAATATCCTTAGCCCAGTCAAGTTTGTGAGTGGTGGTGTCATTCAAGATGGTCAGGTTAATGCCATTGTCAATGGTGAAGAGGTGGATAGTGACTGTGATTTTTATAGCTGGATTCGTCCAAGTATTCCTGGGGAGATACCTCGCAGCTGGACAATTAAAGATGTCATTCAAGTCACACAAGCTCAGGAGTAAATTTCTTGTTTTTACTTTTCTCATCATGCAATAATTCCTACGCTCTGCCCAAGGAGTAGTGAATCATTTGTAAGGCCATGCAGTTCGCATTTTCAAAGTTAATCATGAAATAAAAGGATGTTTTTTGCATTCAAATGTTTTGCTCTTTGTCTTTCTTTTTAACTTTTTCCTTTAAATGGCAATGTTTTTGCACACACTTGCACATAGCTTAATAAAAATAAAACTAAAATAAAAACACCAATCATGCAGATGTTCCACTACCACGAATTCCATTGGTAATAGTTCCGCTATTGCTTGTTATGATTTTGACAATCCGATCTACCAAGCCGAGGAGGAAGCTTATGAAGATTGTGACCTTCCCGATGAGTTGGCCAGATTGTTGAAACAAGAAAAGAAAGCGATTCAGCCGCATCAGGAGGCAATTGAGATGGTAAATGTTGGCACTAAAGAGCAAGTCCGAGAAGTCAAGATAGGGGCTGCGCTTAAGGATAGTGTGAAGCAGAGGCTTATTGCTATGTTGAAAGAGTATGCAGACATCTTTGCTTGGTCTTACAAGGATATGCAAGATCTTGATACAGATATTGTGGTACACCGTCTACCTCTCAAGGAAGATAGTCCTCCTGTCAAGCAGAAGCTTCGAAGGACTCGCCCGGATATGTCTGAGAAGATTAAGAAAGAAGTTGAGAAACAGTTTAATGCTGGCTTTCTGCAAGTTGTGAATTACCCCCCGTGGGTCGCTAATATTGTTCTTGTGCCTAAGAAGGACGGAAAGGTCAGGATGTGTGTTGATTATAGAGATTTGAATAGAGCGAGTCCGAAAGATGATTTTCCTCTTCCCCGTATCGATGTGTTTGTGGATAATACTGCTCCTTTTAAGGTGTTTTCCTTCATGGATGGCTTCTCTGGGTACAATCAGATCAAGATGGCACCAGAAGACATGGAGAAAACAACGTTTATCACACCATTGGGAACTTTCTGTTATAAAGTCATGCATTTTGGGTTGAAAAACGCAGGGGCAACGTATCAACGCACCATGGTGACTCTTTTTCACGACATGATTCACAAAGAGATTGAAGTGTATGTCGATGACATGATTGCAAAGTCTCACACCGAAGAAGAGCATTTGGTTCACTTGCAGAAGTTGTTTGAAAGGCTTCGGGAATTCAGACTGAGGTTGAATCCAAACAAATGCACTTTCGGAGTGCGATCCGGAAAGTTGTTAGGCTTTGTTGTTAGTGGAAAAGGCATTGAGGTCGATCCTGCCAAAATAAAAGCTATACAAGAGATGCCTGAGCCGAGAACAGAAAAAGAGGTTCATGGTTTCTTAGGGAGATTGAACTACATTGCTAGATTCATCTCTCATCTTACGGCCACTTGTGAACCAATATTCAAATTGCTGAGAAAAGATCAGACGGCCAGGTGGATTAATGATTGTCAAAAAGCATTCGAAAAAGTGAAAGAGTATCTGCGGGAACCTCCGATACTAATGCCTCCAGTTCCAGGAAGGCCTTTGATTATGTACCTCATAGTTCTTGAAAAATCAATGGGATGTGTGTTGGGTCAACATGACGAGTCTGGCCGAAAAGAGAATATACTACCTTAGCAAAAAATTTACCGACTGTGAATCCCGATACTCACTGCTCAAGAAAACTTGTTGTGCTTTGGTGTGGGCTGCTCGCTGGCTGAGGCAGTATATGTTGGTTCACACCACCTTATTGATTTTCAAGATGGATCCTATCAAATATGTCTTTGAGAAGCCTGCTGTTCCCGGAAGAGTAGCCAGGTGGCAAATGATTTTGACTGAATATGATATCCAATATACTACTCAAAAAGCAATCAAAGATAGTGTGTTGGCAGATTATCTTGCGCATCAGTCGGTCGAAGATTATGAACCGATGAAGTTTGAATTCCCCGATGAGGATGTCTTGTACATCAGAGATTGTAACATTCCCGGACCAGAGGAAGGACCCGAACCAGGATCGCGATGGACGCTCGTGTTCGATGGTGCCTCTAATGCACTCGGGAATGGTGTTGGAGCTGTAATTACTTCTCCATCAGGTTTTCATATTCCGTTTACAACTAGAATCTGTTTTGATTGCACTAATAACATGGCCGAGTATGAAGCTTGCATCTACGGTATCGAAGCTGCGATCGATTTGCGAATCAAGTACTTGAAAGTTTATTGGGTTTCCAATCTTGTCATTAGCCAGATCAATGGATATTGGGAAACTCGCCATCAGAATTTGATTCCATACAAAGAGCATGTGATGAGACTCATTCCATACTTTGATGAGATCACATTTGAGCATATTTCTAGAGAAGAGAACAATCTTGCTGATGCTCTCGCTACTTTGGCTTCTATGTTCAAAGTGAAGTGGGCCAATGAGGTGCTTAACATTACCATCAACAGGTTGGATGAGCCGGGGTTTTTCTTTGAGGCTGATGTTGAATTGGACGGTAATCCCTGGTATCATGATATCAAAAAGTTCCTCGAAACTCAAGAGTATCCTCCCGAAGCGTCGGTGACTGATAAGAAGTTTCTGAGAAGGTTCGTAGCTAAGTTTTACCTCAACGGTGGGGTGTTGTACAAGAGGCATCACGACAGTGTGTTACTCCGATGTGTTGTGAAGGAAGAAGCTTCGAAAATCATAGAGGAAATGCACGAAGGCGAGTTTGGTACCCATTCTAGTGGGTATACGATGGCTAAAAAGATCTTGAGGGTTGGTTATTATTGGTCCACTTTGGAAACTGATTGTTATAACCATGTCAGAATTTGTCACAAGTGCTAGATCTATGCTGATAAAGTACACGTGCTGCCTGTGCCTTTTAATATCTTGACTTCTCCGTGGCCTTTCGCAATGTGGGGCATTGACATGATTGGAGAAATTAAGCCTACTGCTTCTAATGGACATCGCTTCATTTTGGTTGCCATCGATTACTTCACCAAGTGGGTTGAAGCCGCATCTTATGCGAATGTTACCAAGCAAGTGATTACTCGCTTTATCAAGCACAACATAATCTGTCGTTATGAGATTCTTGAGAAGATCATTACTGATAATGGATCGAATCTCAATAACAAGATGATGAAGGAGCTTTGTGAGTCCTTCAAGATCAAGCACCACAATTCTTCTCTGTATCGTCTAAAGATGAATGGTGTTGTTGAAGCAGCCAATAAGAACATTAAGAAGATTGTGCAGAAGATGGTAGTGACTTACCGAGATTGGCACGAGATGCTACCTTTTGCCTTGCATGGTTATCGCACCTCTGTGCGTACATCGACTAGGGCAACTCCTTTCTCACTTGTTTACGGCATGGAAGCGATATTGCCTGTTGAAGTTGAGATTCCTTCCCTGAGGATTATGAAGGACGTCGAGCTTGACGAGCCAGAATGGGTACATAATCGAATGAATCAGTTGAACCTCATTGATGAGAAGCGTTTAACAGCTATTGGTCATGGTCAGGTGTACCAAAAGAAGATGAGGAAAGCGTTTGACAAGCGGGTGCGACCCCAAAGCTATAAACCAGGTGACCTGGTACTCAAAAGAATCATCCTCCCTCAGAGAGATCCGCGAGACAAGTGGACTCCGACGTATGAAGGCCCTTTTGTTGTGCAGAAAGTGTTCTCTGGCGGTGCCATGATGCTTGCAGCAATGGATGGCGAGAACTTTCCGCACCCTGTGAACGCGGATGTAGTAAAAAAATATTTCGCATAGACCTGATAAAAAAAAGAATGATAAAATAAAAAAGAAGAAAAAAAAGAAAAAAAGAAAGAAAAAGAAGAAGGAAAAATGAATCAGGCAAAAGAATGAAAAAGAAACAAATATACACGCTAAGTTGAAAACCCGAAAGGGCGGCTTAGGCAAAAAAGGGACAAAAGCGAACGACTACATCTTGCATGCCACCTTGGCAATCACTCTTCGTACATGCTTAGGGCTCCCGACCGAGGGATAAGCAAGACTCTGTGTTCTTGAGTTCGCACCTGGCAACTCAAATCCCTAAAGCATTCTCTAATTCTAACCGTCGTGTTTAGTGCTCCCAACCGAGGGATAAGCAAGACTCTGTGTTCTTGAGTTTGCATCGCTGGCAACTCAAATCCCTAAAGGCTCTCACAAACCCCGGCGGGTCCACAAGTTCGGTGATGTCACACCAATCTGTTGTTAAATCGGGCAGTGATCAATCCTAGTGAGTACGGTCTTCCAAAGCAAGGAGATGAGAACATCAAGGTTATAAAAGTGATAGCGGGATCGAAACCAATGGATATCCGTTTCACATTGCCATTTCTCTTGTATTTAAAAAAATGTGCAATTACCTCCTACTAGGAATTGCTTCCTAAATGTTCGCCCTTTCTCGGGCATTTTTCATATCAATTAGTAAATTTCTTTTCATCTCAAAAGCCGTTTCTTTTTACTGTTTTGTTTGCATAAAACATCCTGAGTTTGTGTTAAACTTTGCTTATGAAAACTGCAGTACTTTTACAATACATGATTAGAAATGATGAAACCTTTGAATCTACTTCGAAGTCTTGTGTAACCAGGATGGCAGGCCAAGATACCATGCTATATCCTAGGGCATTTTCATTTGTTTGTCTCGTAGGTACGTCCTTGCAAGCGCTTCGCATCAGCATATTGGCGGACCTAGCTATGAGAGATTCTCACTCCCCAGCCGAGTGCTTCCTAATGAGAGATTCTCATTCCCCAGCTGAGTACATTCAGATGAGATTTTCTTTGTTCCAAGATTCTCATATCCTCAGTAAAGCACATCTTGATGCATTCTCCATGCTCCAGAAGTCTTGTTCCCTGGCGGAATGCTTTCTCCCCAGTTGAGTCATGATAGAATGGTATTTGATTCCCCAACAGGCTGTTAATGAGGTTCCTTGCCCGAATTCCTCGTTCTCCCCAGTAGAGGTTTTCTCTCCCTAACAGATTGACCTGTTTTCCCCAGGAGAGTCATCTTATTCCCCAGCGGAATGATCTTAACAAAAGTTTTTTTTGCTGAGTCCCTTATCCCTAGTGGATCTCTCATATCCCTAACAGATCGCTATGCAGAAGTATTCATCTCCCCCACTGAGTTTCTTTCCTCAGCAGGATCTGTTCTCATCTAGGACTTCCCCAGCGGAATGCGTCCTATACCAGCAAGTTGGTTACTCCTCACCAGAGTTATCTCCATGACTTGCTCTTATCTCCTCATCCCCAGAGTGTCGAGAATTTGCTTCCCCAGTGAAGTTGCTAGGGTATTCCCCAAGCAGTTAATTATGATGTTCATATCCCCAAACATGATTTATTCCCCAAGTAGAGCTCGCGCCCGGATTTGATCGTCTCCAGCAGATTTCTGATCCATCTTTGCCAGCTCGCAGTTTGTGGCTTCTGGTCACTCGTCTTGTCCTCCCCGCAGAGTTCCATAATCTCTCCAGGACTTCTTCAGCAATACATTGCTCATTCGTTGTCTCCCTAAGCGACTTTCGAATCATGCATCATTCGTATAGCATTCTCTAAGCATATAGCATTTTCCTCCCCGGGAATGTTATTCCATACACATTCATACATGCATCATGCATAAATCATATCATATATGTTTCTTTCTGCAGGAAAGTTATCCAAATTCAAATGCTCCCCAGAGAGCAATATTCGCCTAGTCATTACAGGCGCTTATCCTGATATTTCGAATCAGAAGAGGATTGTTCTACTTATTTTCTGACGCAGCTTAGATCAGTTCAAAGACATTCCTATTCCCGATGCCCCCAGATCGGTGGAAGATATTTGTTCCTATCCTAATATTCAGTTCAGTTTTGAAGGAACCGCCTCCGGATCTCCATAGATCTTCCGAAGGAGCAAGCCCTCTGATACATCAGATCAGTTGGAAATATCTACTCCCTGACGATTTAGTTCGTTCAAAAGAAGAAACTCGCCTGCCTAGTCCTGATGCCTAACCATCAGTTGAAGACGTTTTCTTTACCCGGCATACACAGTTCGGAAGAGATATCTGTTCTTATCCTAATATTCAGATTCAGATTAGTTGAAGGGACCGCCTCCTGATCTCCCAAGATCTTACGAAGGAGCAAGCCAGTGATATCATTAGATCAGATGGAGATGTCTTCCTGATCGACTTTGTCTATCGGATGAAGATTGTCCTACTTATTTTCTGGCATCATGTCCAGATCAGTTTAAAGGCATTCTTTCCCCTGCGTACACAGATCGGAAGAGATATTGTTCCTATCCTGATTACCAGTTCAGTTGAAGGAGCCGCATCCGGATCCCCGTGGTCTTACGAAGGAGCTAGCCACTAATTACCAGATTAGTAGGAATATCTACCTGATGATTTAATTGCATCAAAAGAGATGTCAGCCCAGATTCCCAGATCATGATTCCCAGATCAGAGATACCTATTACCCGTTAATGTCCGAATCAACTGATGTATCTCATTCGATTCCCAGATCGACTTAAGACATCTATCCCGATGCAAGTTCGGAGACATCTGCTATGTCTGATACACAGATCAGTCGAGATGTTCCTTCTCTTGATGCCCAGATCATTTGAAGTGTTTTCCCCTGCCTGTGGGTGCCCGTTCCTTCTTATCGCAAGTTGGAGCTTATTTAATTATCCAGATCAATCGAAGTTTTTTCTCCCTGCTTGCTAGGTGGTACATTCCTTCTTACTGCAAGTTGGAATCTTCTATTGATCAAGAGCGCAAATTTTCGAGTTCATTCTGGTATTCAATCTCCTTCCACCTCAACGGTTCGAAACTTTTGTTTCTCACTCGCCAGGTTCAAGAAGTTTGAATAGGGGCAGCTGTTGCACCCCAAAATTTGCCCTTTTTATTTGAGCTATAAGTTAATAATGACGTTTATTTCGTCATTCAAAAATTGAAGAAAAATAATAAAGAGTTTTCATGGGTTTATGAAGATAAGGTGTGAAAAATGGTTTAAACGGTGTAAATACGAGAAAATTCATAAGTCCTACCTGGAAGCCAATTCTTTGAGGAAGGTTGTCAAATTTTCAAATTACTTGAGATTTTGCAGTGAAAAATAGTGCTGAATGTAGGGTTTCGGGCCTCGGAAAATTCATATCTCACAATCCGCTCGTTGGATTCGCTTGAAAATTTAACTGGAGCTCCATACCATCATTACCGAGATTTCATATGTTCAGACCGAAGGCCAATTATGCACGGAAAACTCCCAGAATTTTAAGGATCGTCATGTTGTTTCGGTAAAAAGTGAGTTTTCGAGTATGTCACGACGGGTTCGAAAATTCATAACTCTTTCGATTTTTATCTTATGAAGTCCACACATGCCTGTTCAGAATTCTGAGCCGAAGATAGGGTTTTATCGAGTTGTTTGAGCGGTACTCACAAAATTTCGCACAGTCGCGCCAGATGAATCGATGTTTCTCGTCATTCAAACGCGCGTAATTTCTTCGTCGTTTATCAGATTGAGACGATTCTCGCGGAGACGAGTCACGAATTTGGTCATCTTCACAATGGCATTGGTTTCGTTCCGGAATTCAGAGCCGAACCGAGTTTCCCTAAAAACGAGCCAAAATAAGACGCACCGAGGGAAATTTGGACATTTCGCGTTGACATTATATAAACATTTTGCTCTTCACAAATCAAAGGGAGAACTCTCACAATTTCAATTCACCAAAGAGAACAAAAACACTTTCTCTCAATTCTCTCTCAATTCTCTTGGATCAAAACCACAAATCACATAAAACTTTCATCAAAACTCATCAATTTTCACCAAGATCAAGAACATGGATTGAAGAATCAAGATTCGAAATTCGATTTTCTTCTCCCTCTCCTCACCTAGCTCGCGCGCCTCCTCTCTTCTCCTCTTGGATTTCGTTTTCGTGTCGCATCCGTGTCGTGTTCGCGCTTCGGTTAGATCTTCATCTGGTAAGCTTTCGGATCTTGAATTAAGTGCTTAATTGTTGATTATTATGTGAATTCAAATATAGATCTACCTCTTGTTCTTGATTAATGGATGATTGATGATGATTGATCGGTGAATTTGTTCATCTTTTGCTCGAATTAGTCGTGTTCATGTGAATTATGGTTAGATTTGATGATTGATTGCATATAATTGATGATCATTGTTGATGAATTGTGACATTCTTGCTTTGGATCCATGATTTGTTGATGATTGTGTGTGCTTAATTGTTAAAATTCATATAGATGACTTGTGTCGCACTCAAAGTGTTTGTACAAATGCATGCGGTGAATTTTTGCTTGATAATGTGCCTTGCTTGATGCTTAAGTCATGATTTGAATATGTTGTGTAGCTTGATCACTATCGCATGTGCAAATAATTGTTACCATTGTTGCATTTATAGAATTGTTGGTGATGATATTAGAATTGTGGTTTGGCTTGACGCGTCGCACTTTGCTCGATTTGTTATTATTTGGCCTAATTGACTTTTGGATTCATGACTATACTTCGCCAAGATGCTTTGTGCCTAATCATTGAGAGCGATACATTTTTGGCTTGTGCTTAATCATTGAAATCGATATATGTTTGGTTTTGTTGCTTTGGTGCTTAAGGATTGTTCACTTATTACTAATAGCATGCCTCACATTGATATTTGGTTCACATATTCTCATGTGCCATCGATTGTTGCCTTGATATCGTGCCTTGTTTCCATGGGTGTTTCATTGTGTTTTGAATGTGTTTTGATGGCTTTTCATGATGCTTGCAAGTTGGCATTGTTTCAAGTTGGGTAGAATTGGTTCCCAAGCATAAAAAATAGTAAAAAAGTGTTTTTCTACAGCAGAACCCGGTTCCTAACATGGAGGAACCGGTTCCCAGATGTTTCGTTGGTGTTTGGCACTATTTTTTTGGACCAGGAACCGGGTTGTCCATTCCAGGAGCCGGTTCCCCTGTGTTTTTTTCCCTAACTTCAATCTTTCGTAACTTTTTGCTCGTAACTCCGATTTGCACGTTCTTTATATCGTCGGAAAGCTTATGAGATGTACTATCTAGCTAGATGCTTGGTTTTCATTAATTTGTAGATCACTCATGTTTGATTTCTCTTTGATTTTTCATTGTCCATTTCATGTTTACATTACTTGCCCGTTTCTTTTGGTTTATAGCAATAACGCAATTCCGATTGCGATGTTTGTTATCTCTAACTTGTGTGCTAGTGTGCAAGGCTTTTGGACGGTCACCGATCGATGCTCATTCTATGAGTGTTCCGCTTTATTTGCGGAATACGATTTCATTCACTCGTATTGTGTTCTCATCTTGGAGACACGTTCCTATTACTTTATATCTGCTTGTTTGGTTTGCTTGTTCCTCTTGCAGGTGTATTGTGATTATGCTCGACGCGCATGTCGACCTGCTTGTGCTTTTGTGGCTAATTGGTAATGGTGATATTCAGAATTTGTGGAGCTTGAAGGTTGTGTTTCCGGGGTTCGAGCTTATGTCGGGTCTAAAAGTAAATTTCTTTAAGAGTAATATCTTTTACATCAATTTGAGTGACAGATTTATCCAGATGTCGTCGTCTTTTTTGACATGTGGTGTTGGGGTGCTGCCCTTCAAATTTCTGGGGATTATGGTAGGTGATAACCCGAGGAAGCTAGCAATGTGGAAAGTGTTAGAACAAGATTTGTTCTGATCAATATTCTTAGTTTTGATGATAACAAGGATATGAATTTTGTATGAGATAATGTGATACTCTAATACACTGCAATTTCCCTTTCAGGAAATATATAAAGAGTATGCACAAATCAGCGCTCAGAAGCTTTGACTCAGAAGGTTCAGCATGCAACATCAGAACATGGACTAGCAAGACATCAGAAGATGGTCAAGCAGAATCAGAACATGGGTCTATGGAAGCATCAGAAGAACTAGAGATCAGAAGCAGAAGCACTGAAGTTCTCATGGAATCACGCTCAGAAGCTCTTCAAGGTCAGAAGACAAGAAGATGCTGATCGCGACTTTACGTGTCTATTAGTCGGGATAACTGCAAGTGCACAGTCGTGTCGTGTAGTTTTAAAAGACATCGAATCCACAGGGACTATAAATCGACCTACCGTTATCTAAAGTTACTATGTAAAGCTAAGGCTAATGATATTTGGGTTTTTTATAAATGGGGAAACTAAAATCTTAAATCTAGGTAAAATATAATAACTAACGGATATCAGTATGTATTTCATCTAACTTAGGTGATCCGAAGGTCCATTGGCTATGATGTTAATTCAATTAAAGATCTTTATTAATTCTATTGATTAAAAGTCCTCCTCTCAAACTCTCGCTCTATTGATTCAGACTACGATCCTAACTCTTAATGTACGCTTTCGCCATCCCACCAGATTTAGAAACGCTTTTTGAAAACAACGTAATTAATAAAATGCTTATTTTATGAAGTCGTTATCTATTTAAATCTCCTAATCTCAAACTCTCGCTCTGTTGACTCGGAACATGCTAATATCCCTAACGTACGCTTTCGCCATCCCGCGCGGGTTTAAAAACACTTTTTGAAAATACATAAGTTCTAATTAGTTCTAATACGCTTTCGCCATCCTTAAAACTAATGTCCTATGTCTACTATCCAGTTAAAGATCTCAAACTTTCGCTCTATTGATTTTAACCTTTGACCGTCTTAAGACCTCAAACTTTCGCTCTATTGGTTTTAAGACTTACTAATTAAATTAGACATACAAACCAAAAACAAGTGATATTTAATAAAACATAATTAAGCCAATTTATTTCGGATCCCTACGGTTAAATTACTCTACATACCGACATCTAAATAAATTAGCCAGCCATACTTAAAGAAACAAACATGAAATAATAATTATTAAACATGGAATTATAATTATTAAACATGAAATTATAATTACTAACCATATTATAATGATAATGATAATGATAAAACAATATTATAAGAACATAAAACTAAAATAATTGCAAATAAATAAACCTGGAAGTAAAGCAGACAAAACGAACTTGAATTAAATTGCGAACAAAACAAATCTTGAAACTTGAATGAAGCTTTGAAATAATATCGGCAAGATTGTGATCCAAGAGTACATAAATTGTAGGCCTAAAACTAATGGTGTGGTAGTTCCTCAATGTGAGAAACTACCACTTTTACAAAGTGATAATTTATATGCCTAAAACTATGAACAGCGCTTCCGCGCCTAAAACTTTGATACTCTCAAATGAATGCTCAGCCTCTATTTATAGGGAATGGAAATGGAAGTTCCTTTCAGCATCATGTGAGAAGTAGTGGAGATCATGCGTGGGAAGTTGAGAAAATATAGGAAGACTTGGAATTGCCCACTAAATTAATGGAGAAAGTGGCGGGGTCCACGTACTTTTGGAGACGGGCGTCTCTTAGTGGGCTTGGAGCTTGGGGACGTGGCAGTGGACTGGAGACGGGCGTCTCCACTTTTTGGGGAGAGCCTTTGAACGACTTGAGACGTGCGTCTCAAGTGGAGAAGATCTAGAAGGCAGCTGGAGACGTGCGTCTCCTTTTGGTGAGGTGGCATAGAGACGTTGGAGACGTGCGTCTCCACGTGCTGGAATGACTTGGGCCACGCGCAATTGGCTTCTTCGTGGGCTGGACTTGTAGTTTGCTCAATTGGGCCTTCTTTGCACCCCTTTATTGCTACAGCACCCCTTTTCCATCTTTTAGGCACAAATAGTAGTGATTTTAGCTCCATTTCTTTCCTTTTCACAAATAGTCCTCAAAACGAACATAAAACCTAAAACAATGAAAATACCAGCATAATACCAACATAAAGCAACATAATTAAGATAAAATAGGGAAATAATATATGTAAATCAAGCCAAATATGTGATACATTTTCGTGTTATCAAATACCCCCACACTTAAACCATTGCTTGTCCTCAAGCAATCAACCACACGGTAAAAGAAGATGATTAAGCAAGATTCGAAACAAGGGCATGACACAACTCCTAGTCATACGTGGTTACTAGGCTAAGGTTAGATCGATAGGTACTAAATGCCAACACCAAGGATACCGTAACGACACAATGTTCAAAAACTCCCTCCTTATGCAAACCAATTCGAATTATGCCATTATAACTCAACCTATATCTCTCGTTTTTCATTTAACTCTTTTCATTCAAGCGCAATCACATTAAGCCCGTTATCCGTACACGCACATAGTAGGGAAATCGGTTAGCGACTATGATCCTTTTCTTTTCTTTAGCACGGGGTTCTGGTTTTTTAATTGGCGAAGCCCCATCTTTCCCAACTGTGGTTGCGGGGGATCGGACCGTAGTCCACCCTACCAAGCCCAGTACCAGTGACCTCTAGGCCAACCAACAGTGGGTTCTAATTATTAAATCCTTATTGGCTTAACAACCGTTGGGCTAAATGACCGGGTGAGGGTCATCTAACTTAGAAGGCTATTCTTCAATTAAATCATTTAAAAATAGGATCATTCACTTATATTCATCGACTCCCTACGTAGTTTGTGCTTAAGATGGTGCCGACTGCTAATATAAACTACTTAAGAGCTACTTTGAAAACTTGAGCCTAAGGTCTCGACATAATGGGCATCCAAATTGATATCACATAAAGAGGGGATTTAGGATGTCAGGACGGTATCGATGTTGTTGAAACATCTCCAAGTCTTTCTAACAATGCCTAAAGTGTGACAACCTCTATACTTTTAGAGTGTGCATGCCATGTGTCAAAATTTAAATTTTTGGTTGGAGGTTAAAATTTTTAAATTTCATGGGAAATTCAATAGCAACAGAAAATCACATATAATGACTTGACAACATAACTAGAAAACAATAAAGCAACAAATGAAAGCGGTAAAGCTTCTCCCCCACACTTTAACCAAACATTGTCCTCAATGTTTCGATCCAAGGTGGAGAAGAAAAGACAGAACCTATATGGATGCTACTGGCGGGCTATCACAACCAAATCTGCTCCGCGTCCGGAGGAAATATCTTCTCTAATCATGCTCATCAATGGTGTCACCACCAGCAGCAACACTCATAGGAATGTGCGTCGAGACCCCATTCATCTTTGAGATGATCGTCTATAGATTTTTCGTCCAGATATGGCCGAGACGTGACAAGCGATCCATATCTTTATTTTCTGCAAATTCAAACAATAAAAGGAAAACATTAAACTGAAAACTCGTGGGTTGCCTCCCACGCAGCGCTTTGTTTAACGTCGATAGCTCGACGGTATAAGAGTGCAAGCACTCAAGGTGGTTCTCTCGAGAATGACTCCTCGGTTGAAATTTTAGCAAACTTCGTTTTCCATGGCCACTTATCAAGCCATCTCACATATCCCTCCCCTTTTCTTTTCTTTCTTCTGTGGGGTGGTTCATTCTTTTGAAATCGTGGTGGCGGTTCTGGATCGATCCTAAGTATCAGCTTTTCGAGTTCGGGCTTAGTGATATTATCCACCACCTCAAAGGTTAACCTTACCCTCTTATCACTAATGATATCCTTAGTTTCATGGTCATCTGAATTTCTCTTTTTATGCAAGACTTCAAATAAGGGTGCATTAGTGTGGATATTTTCCAATATCTTCACATACATTATGGATTTGGAGTCTACCTTAGCTTCCACAAAACTTTGCGGGAAAGAAATCGGTGGGGTATAGGGAAGAGGAATAACAATAGGTGTTTCCCTCTCTACCTCTTCTACAACCTCCCTTTCAGATGGTGTTGGTGGATTTTTCTCAATCTCCACTCTTTTCTCACTAGAAATCTCTTCAACCACATTATCACTCTCCTCAATCTCATAATCATTCTCCTCAATCTCATTATTACTCTCCTCAGGAATTTCAATTTGTTCTTCACTAATGGTTGTTTCCATATACTCCTCAAGTAAGTGTCCTAGCGACTTTTGTTCAAGTTGGGAGATTTGAGTTTCTAATGCCACGTTGTGAGTTGCGAGGGACTCAACCATAGTGGTCAGTTGCCTAAGGGTTTCATTGTTTTGAAGACCTTGTTTGATAAACTCTTGGTTTTGGACGGTTTGTGTCTCTACAAAGTGCTCCATCATGGCTTCTAATCTAGAGTGAGTTAGCGTCTCGTCGGAATCCTCCATTGATGTTTCGAAGTTAAAATTGTGGGATTCTTGAGGTTCTTCAAAGGGAGTTAGCGTTGCGTTTTGCGTTTCCTCAAAGTGCTTCGTCATCATAGATTCTAGCCTAGAGAGAGTTTGTGCTTCAATGAATTCCTCCATTAAGATCTCGAGGTTGGATTTATGATAATCTTGCGACTCCTCGAAATGTTGGGCGTGGTGATCGTAGAGGAAATTCGGTTGATGATAAGTTTGCGTTGTATTGAAATCCTCTATTGATGCTTCAAGGTTAGAGTTATAGGATTCTTGTGGTTCCTCGAAGTAGGTTAGCGTTGCATTTTGTGTTTCCACAAAGTTCCTTGTCATCATAGATGTTTCATTAAAATTTTCCATTATCATTTCGAGGTCGGATTTATGGGGTTCTGGAGACTCCTCAAAATATTGATTATGGTGATCGTAGAGGAAATTCGGTTGAGGATGGGTATGGTTGGAATAAAATTCTTGCGACTCCTCAAAATGTTGGGATTGGTGATTGTAAAGGGAGTTCGGTTGAGGATAAGCTAATGTCGAATTGTAATCCCCAATTAATGTTTCGAGGTTTGGATTGTAGGTTTCTTGTGGTTCCTCGAAATGTTGAGATTGGGAGTTGTAGAGGTAATTTGGGTGAGAATGAATTGGTGGCGCAGCATTGAAATTCTCCAATAGTATTTCGAGATCGGATTTATAGGATCCAGGTGATTCCTCGAAATACTGGGAGTGGGGGTTATAGAAAAAGTTTGGGTGATACATAGTAGTAAATGAAAAGAAAAAAAAATGCCTTAGTCTCTACGGTGTAACAGCGAGTTACGATATCGACTTGAATAGTCCCCGGCAACGGCGCCAAAAACTTGATCGCGACTTTACGTGTCTATTAGTCGGGATAACTGCAAGTGCACAGTCGTGTCGTGTAGTTTTAAAAGATATCGAATCCACAGGGACTATAAATCGACCTACCGTTATCTAAAGTTACTATGTAAAGCTAAGGCTAATGATATTTGGGTTTTTTATAAATGGGGAAACTAAAATCTTAAATCTAGGTAAAATATAATAACTAACGGATATCAGTATGTATTTCATCTAACTTAGGTGATCCGAAGGTCCATTGGCTATGGTGTTAATTCAATTAAAGATCTTTATTAATTCTATTGATTAAAAGTCCTCCTCTCAAACTCTCGCTCTATTGATTCAGACTACGATCCTAACTCTTAATGTACGCTTTCGCCATCCCACCAGATTTAGAAACGCTTTTTGAAAACAACGTAATTAATAAAATGCTTATTTTATGAAGTCGTTATCTATTTAAATCTCCTAATCTCAAACTCTCGCTCTGTTGACTCGGAACATGCTAATATCCCTAACATACGCTTTCGCCATCCCGCGCGGGTTTAAAAACACTTTTTGAAAATACATAAGTTCTAATTAGTTCTAATACGCTTTCGCCATCCTTAAAACTAATGTCCTATGTCTACTATCCAGTTAAAGATCTCAAACTTTCGCTCTATTGATTTTAACCTTTGACCGTCTTAAGACCTCAAACTTTCGCTCTATTGGTTTTAAGACTTACTAATTAAATTAGACATACAAACCAAAAACAAGTGATATTTAATAAAACATAATTAAGCCAATTTATTTCGGATCCCTACGGTTAAATTACTCTACATACCGACATCTAAATAAATTAGCCAGACATACTTAAAGAAACAAACATGAAATTATAATTATTAAACATAGAATTATAATTATTAAACATGAAATTATAATTACTAACCATATTATAATGATAATGATAATGATAAAACAATATTATAAGAACATAAAACTAAAATAATTGCAAATAAATAAACCTGGAAGTAAAGCAGACAAAACGAACTTGAATTAAATTGCGAACAAAACAAATCTTGAAACTTGAATGAAGCTTTGAAATAATGTCGGCAAGATTGTGATCCAAGAGTACATAAATTGTAGGCCTAAAACTAATGGTGTGGTAGTTCCTGAATGTGAGAAACTACCACTTTTACAAAGTGATAATTTATATGCCTAAAACTATGAACAGCGCTTCCGCGCCTAAAACTTGGATACTCTCAAATGAATGCTCAGCCTCTATTTATAGGGAATGGAAATGGAAGTTCCTTTCAGCATCATGTGAGAAGTAGTGGAGATCATGCGTGGGAAGTTGAGAAAATATAGGAAGACTTGGAATTGCCCACTAAATTAATGGAGAAAGTGGCGGGGTCCACGTACTTTTGGAGACGGGCGTCTCTTAGTGGGCTTGGAGCTTGGGGACGTGGCAGTGGACTGGAGACGGGCGTCTCCACTTTTTGGGGAGAGCCTTTGAACGACTTGAGACGTGCGTCTCAAGTGGAGAAGATCTAGAAGGTAGCTGGAGACGTGCATCTCCTTTTGGTGAGGTGGCATAGAGACGTTGGAGACGTGTGTCTCCACGTGCTGGAATGACTTGGGCCACGCGCAATTGGCTTCTTCGTGGGCTGGACTTGTAGTTTGCTCAATTGGGCCTTCTTTGCACCCCTTTATTGCTACAGCACCCCTTTTCCATCTTTTAGGCACAAATAGTAGTGATTTTAGCTCCATTTCTTTCCTTTTCACAAATAGTCCTCAAAACGAACATAAAACCTAAAACAATGAAAATACCAGCATAATACCAACATAAAGCAACATAATTAAGATAAAATAGGGAAATAATATATGTAAATCAAGCCAAATATGTGATACATTTTCGTGTTATCAGATGCTCTGCACCTAGCTGTTTGACTCTGATGATATTCAAACGTTGTATACAAAAACATCAGATCAGAAGCAAGTACAAGATGGCAGGCTACGCTGACTGACAAAAGGAACGTTAGAAGCTATTAAAGGCAATGTCAGTAGACACAGCGTAAACAAGGCTCGAGGTAGTTGATAAAAGAGTGAAACATTAAATGCAATGTTGTACGGAATACGCAAAGCATTAAATGCTCCCAACGGTCATCTTCTCAAGTGCCTATATATATGAAGTTCTGATGAGAAGCAAGCTGACGATTTCTGTGAATACAAACTTGCTGAAACGCTGTTCAAATCAAAGCTCACAAACTTTATCTTCATCAAAGCTCACTACATTGCTGTTGTAATATATTAGTGAGATTAAGCTTAAACTTTAAGAGAAATATCACTGTTGTGATTATAGCTTTTCATAAGCACTTGTAATACTATTAGAATTGATTACATTAATTTGTAAGTAACTAGAGTGATCAGGTTTGATCAGGAAACTTTAGAAAGTCTTAGCTTGTGTCTAAGCAGTTGTAACTAGAGTGATCACGTGGTGGTCAGGATACTCTAGAAAGTCTTAGCTTGTGTCTAAGCAATTTTTCCTAGAGTGATCAGGTTGTGATCAGGATACTCTAGAAGACTTAGTCGCGGGCTAAGTGGAAAACCATTGTAATCTGTTGAGATTAGTGGATTAAATCCTCAGGTGAGGTAAATCACTCCAAGGGGGTGGACTGGAGTAGTTTAGTTAACAACGAACCAGGATAAAAATAACTGTGCAATTTTGTTTTTATCGTTCAAGTTTTTAGACTACACTTATTCAAACCCCCCCTTTCTAAGTGTTTTTCTATCCTTCAATTGGCATCAGAGCGCCGGTTCTAAGGTACAAGCACTTAACCATGTCTAGGAAAGATTCAGGAAGAGAAAAATGCTTCAGTAAAAGATGGCTGGTGAAGAACTCACATCTACATCTGGCTCTACTGAGCAATTCAATGGAAATGGTAACAATGGTTACACTAGACCACCAGTATTTGATGGTGAAAACTTTGAATACTGGAAAGACAAACTAGAAAGTTACTTCCTTGGTCTAGATGGTGATCTTTGGGATCTTCTGATGGATGGTTACAAACATCCAGTAAAAGCCTCAGGCGTAAGGCTTACCTGGCAAGAAATGAATGATGATCAAAAGAAGCTTTTCAGAAATCATCATAAATGCAGGACTGTTTTGCTTAATGCTATCTCTCATGCTAAGTATGAGAAGATATCTAACAGGGAAACGACCTATGATATATATGAGTCATTGAAAATGACCCATGAGGGAAATGCTCAAGTCAAGGAGACTAAAGCTCTTGCTCTAATCCAAAGATATGAAGCCTTCAAGATGGAGGATGATGAAAACATTGAGAAGATGTTCTCAAGATTTCAAACGCTAACTGCTGGATTAAGAGTTCTGGATAAAGGCTACACCAAGGCTGATCATGTAAAGAAGGTTATCAGAAGCTTACCCAGAAGATGGGGTCCAATGGTAACAGCATTCAAGATTGCAAAGAATCTGAATGAAGTTTCTATGGAAGAGCTTATCAGTGCCTTGAGAAGCCATGAAATAGAGCTGGATGCAAACGAGCCTCAGAAGAAAGGTAAGTCTATTGCATTAAAATCTAATGTTAAAAAATGCACTAACGCTTTTCAGGCTAAAGAAGAAGATTCTGAAGAATCAGAATCTGAAGAAGAAGATGAACTTTCCATGATCTCCAGAAGGGTAAACCAACTCTAGAAAAGCAAGCAAAGGAAGTTTAGAGGCTTCAGAAGTTCAAAGAAATTTGAACGAGGAGAATCTTCTGGTGACAGAAGATCTGACAAGAAGAAGGCTGTCTGCTATGAGTGCAATGAGCCTGGACACTTCAAGAATGAATGTCCAAAACTTCAGAAGGAGAATCCCAAGAAGAAGTTTCATAAGAAGAAAGGTCTTATGGCAACATGGGATGATTTTGAATCAGAATCAGAATCAGACTCTGAAGGAGAGCAAGCCAACTTCGCGCTGATGGCTACAGAAGATGATGGATCAGAATCTACATCAGAACCAGATTCTGAAGAGGTATTTTCTGAACTATCTAGAGAAGAGTTAGTTTCCAGTTTAACAGAACTTCTGGAACTCAAGGCTCATCTTAGTATAAAATACAAAAAGCTGAAGAAGCAGTTTGAATTTGAAACTAAGAAGCTGGAAGTGGAAAATTCTGAACTGAAGGAAAAAGTTTTAAATCTATCCAAAGATAGTGGATCTCCTTCTGAAACAGAAAAATCCATTCCAAGTCTCAATCATATTCTGAAAGAATATGACTCGATCTTCAGAAAGTTCTTATCTATAAGTATTGGCAGAAGTCATCTTGCTTCTATGATATATGGTGTTTCTGGAAACAGAAGGTTCGGATTTGGCTATGAGGGTGATACCTCACATAAATTTGAACCTATTGATGATCTGAAGATCACATACAAGCCATTGTATGATCAGTTCAAATATGGCCATGCACATGATATTAGGCTCACTTCACACGCACAGAGCTTTAACACTGTTCACACCAAGAAGCATGTGACACATCCTAAGAAATATCATGCTGACAAACCTAAAGAATATCATGTTGTTCCTCCTGTTAAATATTATGCTAAACCCAAGTTCAATCAGAACTTGAGGAGAACTAACAAGAAAGGACCCAAGAAATTGTGGGTACCTAAGAAGAAGATAATTTCTGTTGCAGATATCCTTGGCTGCAAAGAGGACAAAAGCAAAATGTCATGGTACCTGGACTCTGGGTGCTCGCGACACATGACGGGAAGAAGGTCTACATTCCAAGACTTGGTGCTTAAACCAGGTGGAGAAGTCAAGTTTGGAGGAGATCAGAAGGGCAAAATCATTGGCTCTGGAACCATAAGTCTTGGTAACTCTCCTTCCATAACTAATGTACTTCTTGTAGAAGGATTAACGCATAACTTATTATCCATAAGTCAATTAAGTGACAATGGTTATGATATAATCTTTAATCAAAAGTCTTGCAAGGCTGTAAGTCAGAAGGATGGCTCAATCCTATTTACAGGCAAGAGAAAGAACAACATTTACCAGATTGATCTTTCAGATCTTGAGAAGCAGAAGGTGACTTGCCTTATGTCTGTTTCTGAAGAGCAATGGGTCTGGCACAGAAGATTAGGACATGCTAGTTTGAGAAAGATCTCTCAGATTAACAAACTAAATCTGGTCAGAGGACTCCCAAATCTGAAATACAAATCAGATGCTCTTTGTGAAGCATGTCAGAAGGGCAAGTTCTCCAAACCTGCATTCAAGTCTAAGAATGTTGTTTCTTCCTCAAGGCCGCTAGAACTCTTGCATATTGATCTGTTTGGACCAGTCAAAACAACATCAATCAGAGGGAAGAAATATGGATTAGTCATCGTAGATGATTATAGCCGCTGGACATGGGTAAAGTTCTTAAGACACAAGGATGAGTCTCATTCAGTGTTCTTTGATTTCTGCACTCAGATCCAAACTGAGAAAGAGTGCAAGATCATAAAGGTCAGAAGTGATCATGGTGGCGAATTTGAGAACAGATTCTTTGAGGAGTTCTTCAAACAAAATGGTATTGCCCATGATTTCTCTTGCCCTAGAACTCCACAACAAAATGGAGTTGTAGAACGAAAGAATAGGACTCTACAAGAAATGGCCAGAACCATGATCAATGAAACTGATATGGCTAAGCACTTCTGGGCAGAAGCAATAAACACTGCGTGTTATATTTAGAATAGAATCTCTATAAGACATATTCTAAATAAGGCTCCTTATGAATTGTGGAAGAACAGAAAGCCCAACATTTCATATTTTCATCCTTTTGGATGTGTGTGTTTTATTCTGAATACTAAAGATCATCTTGGTAAGTTTGATTCTAAATCACAAAAGTGTTTCCTTGGATATTCTGAACGCTCTAAAGGCTACAGAGTATACAATACTGAAACATTGATGGTAGAAGAATCAATCAATATCAAGTTTGATGATAAGCTTGGTCTTGAAAAACCAAAGCAGCTTGAGAATTTTGCAGATATAGATATTGTCATAACAGAAGCTGTAGAACCAAGTAGCAAAGCTGCAGAAGCTGTAAGTCTCAGAAGCAATGGATCAGAAGATCAAGTTGCGGCATCTTTAGAGAATCTCAGAATTTCTGAAGAACCAACTGTCAGAAGATCATCTAGACTTGCATCAACTCACTCAGAAGATGTGATTCTTGGAAAGAAAGATGATCCTATCAGAACAAGATCCTTTCTAAAGAATGACAATCAGAAGCAGTGATCAGAATCAGAAGATGTACAGTCTATTTAGAACAACACAGCTGTCATCAATGTGGTTCTAATGGTGAACGCGTGTCTGTACGGTCAGTACAAGCGTGCAGTTGAAAAGACGCCGATCTAGGTAACTGTGCAAATCATTTCACTTTGTCACATTATCTCTCCTAATGTCATTTCTCATTCAATGCATAATGATGTCTTTTTCTTGTAATCAATTTCTTTCAAAACAGTTTTCTTTTTCTTTATTTTAATTTCTTTTTTCAAATCGTTTAAATAACCCGCTTCATCTTCATTTCTTCCTTTTCTCTCTCTCTCTCTCTCTCTCTCTCTCTCTCTCTCTCTCTCCTTTTGTGTATCTCTTTCGTTGCATTTGTTTTCAAACCCTAGTTTCTGATTTGATCTCAAAGCATAATCATCATGAACTCATCTTCAAGTTCATCAAACCTAGCAGAAAGACTCACTTCTACACAGATTCTTCTAAGCAAATATGGGTATGCTCCTTTGAAAACATGCATGATTCCCAATGACGAACTGGAAGTTCTTTGTGAATCTGCTGTGGACTTCAACAACCTTAGAGAAAATGGTTTTCTGTGTGATGTCAGAATATTGGAGCAAGGATGGTCGAAATATCTTGATAGATTGGTTGGACCAATTTATCCTGAACTTGTGAAGGACTTCTGGGTACATGCAACGGTTACCCCAACTGCTATCATTTCCTTCGTGCTAGGGCATGAAGTGGTTATTACTGAAAAGCTCATCAGGAAGCTGTACAATCTGAATGATGAAGAAGGTTGGTCTGGTCTTCAACCTGGAACGGTTAACTAGTATCAAGTTGAAAATCAAATCTCTCTTGCCTTCGGAGCTGATTCTCATAAAACGGGCACTTTGAGGCCGTTTTATCAAGTATGGGCTGAGATTATTCTGGGTTCTCTTCACCACAGAAAGAAGATGTTCTCACCCTCCGCCTACATCAGTCTGGATCACAAGTACACTCTCTTCTGCATTGGCAGAAAGATAGAACTCAACATCTCTCACATTCTGTTTGAGAATCTGAAGACTTCTATATTTGAATCAAGAGAAGATGAAAGGGCGAAGTACCCTCATATTCCTAGAAAGACTATTCCTTTCGGAAGAATGATTTCAGACATTCTGATTGAAAGCAAATTGCTGGACTCCATCAGAACACTTGATGCGTCCCATTTTCTTGGAGTAGTTCAGGGTCCCATCTTCAATGGTGTGGATTTGTTCAGGCTGGAGCTCATTCAGAATGTACCTTCTGTGTGTACAAGCTTTCCTGACATTCTGTCAAGAAGAGTTGCTGTTGAAGGTTTTGTCTCCTTGTTTCATAAAGAACTTCATCAGGCTGTCAAGCTTTACCTGGAAGATTGTGTTAGGAAGCAATCAGATATTGATCCTGCTTGGATCCGTGGCAGAGTACTTCTGTCCAAAGCTGATCTTCTGAAGAAGGATCAGAAGGAACAACAGGCAAGGCTAAAAAGAAAGGCCCGAGAAGATGAGGCTAAGAAAGCCAAGAAGCTAATGGTCACCTATGATCCTGACAAGGTGTACTCTCCTGAATACAGGCAGCAAAGGATCAAAGACTCTTTTCGCACTACCAGATCTACATATGCTTCTTCTGCATCTGTCACCAGGCATGTTTTTACTCCACCTCCTTCTGTTCCTAAACCTTCTCCCCAATCACCTCCTTCTGAACCACAAATCAACTTCACTATACCAAATCCTTCTCCATTATCTCTTACCACTCCCATTCTAAACCCCACACCTCTAAGTATTATTCCCCCAACTCCTTCTGATAAACCTTTCTCACCAATCCCCTTCATAAATACTCCATCCTCTTCACAACCTAAATTTTCTGATACTCCATCCACATCAATCTTTCCCTCAGATGTCCCTTCTTCCTCATCCACCGCACCTCCACCTTCTTTATCCCATCCCTTACCTACCAGAAAATCCAAACCCTACTGCCTTCTCTACCCTGACTACAAATTCACCTTCAATCCACCTGAACCTGAACCCTATGCCTACCTGGAACTGTTCAGACATGAGGTGATTAGCAGTCTAGACCTTCTGAAGGATGCCTTCCTAAATGCTCTGGATGATGTTTCTACAAGAAATATCTGGAGAAGCTTTCGCCAGGATTTTCAAGTAGGAGCAATGGGAGTACAGAAGAGACTAGTGGTTGCTGCCCCTGGTTACCCTGGTTATTTTTTGGAGGGTGATAATGGTATATACTATCATCCTCTCAGAAATTGTGTTGCTGCTGAGGAGAACCAGTTTGTGGATGAATTGGAAGAAGCAAGTCTTGCTGCTGCATTGGAAGCAAATCCTTGCAGGGAAATTGTGGTTTGGAAACCTCATTTCTTTGCCTTGGTTGGAGACTTCAAGAGTCTTTTTGATTTTCTGAAGGAGAACCCTTCTGAGAAAGACCCAAGCTTGGTCATTCCAGAAGTTGCTGATCCACCAGAAGTTGAAGGACCTTCTGCTCCTCGGAATCTGGCTGCCATTCTTCAGGCACTTGAAGAAGGAGATTCTGAGATTCCGGCTGCAGAGTATGAAGATGCTTCTATGCAAGAAGCAGATGTAGAAGATCATGTTGCTGAAATAGTTCCTGTTGAGGAAAATCCTGAAAATGATCTAACAATGGAAGCTGCAGATCAAAATGCCATCCCTGTGGATAGAAGCTGTGAAGCTTCTTCTGATGAACCTTCCCGTCTTGCAAGGACTCTGGAAGTTATTCAGAAGAACCAGGATGAGCAAAGCTCCGTCAATGCTGAGTTTAGAGCTTTCATGGAAAGGCAGAATGAGCACAACAATGGGATTCAAGATATGCTGTCCAAGATCTTGTCGAAGCTAGGGTCATCTTAGATTGAGTCTTAGTTGTTTTGTTTCTCGTTTTTGCTTTGCTGCATCTGTTTTGTGCATCTTCTCTTGCTATCCTCATGTACTTCTGTACTTCTGTCTTCTTGAGCTCAAATGAAAATTATCTTTTTTCTTCCATATGTTTCCTTTTGTTTTTCATCTGAATCTTTTATGTTTTTGATGATATGACAAAAAGGGGGAGAAATATGTGATAAATGATTTGATTTAATTTTATCAGTTGCTAGGAGAAAGGCTCCACATTTCTAACAGAACTTGTAAAGTTCTATGCTTTAAGTTTTGTTGTTGCAGGAATTGAAGATCCTCTTTAAAAGCTCAACATAAGAAGCCACGAGATAAAGAAAAGCAATTCTATAAAGAATCAAGCTTTTGGAAATTGAAGCAAGCTGAGTGCTAGAAAGCTTCAAGATCAGAAGAAAGAAGGAAGAATGTTCAGATATTCTGATGATAGAATATGCTCTGAAACATTATGTCCATTTGTTCTGATACATATTATGTGGCTCTGATACATATTATGTGTTCTGAAACATAGTCTATGTTCTGACTCATTCATGCTGACTTTTGTAGTTTAGTTTTATTCTGTAACATTTCAGGATGTAGAGATGCTCTGATGATGCTCTGGTACATTCAACAATGTTCTGATACAATTTAGCATGAAGTGATGTAAGAAGAAATTCAAGCTCTGAAGCTGTCCGATGGAAGCAGAAATCAGAAGCTGTGAATGTTCTAAAGATCAAAGAAATTCAAGTTCTGAAGCTGTCCGATGGAAGCAGGAATCAGAAGCTGTGAATGTTCTGAAGATCAAAGAAATTCAAGTTCTGAAGCTGTCCTAATGGAAGCAGGAATCAGAAGCTGTGAATGTTCTAAAGATCGAAGAAATTCAAGTTCTGAAGCTGTCCGATGGAAGCAGGAATCAGAAGCTGTGGATGTTCTAGGGATCTAAAGAAATTCAAGTTCTGAAGCTGTCCTACGGAAGCAAGAATCAAAAGTCATGAATGTTCTGAAGACATAAGCTCATGTGAACGTCTCTACTGAAATACTCAGGGAAGTCTTTTATTATTAAAATTCTTCTAGTATTTATTTCTGGGGGAGATTATCTATCTCAGGGGGAGATTATAAATCTCAGGGGGAGACATATTCACACATTGTCTATATGCTTATGCTATAGCTGTGTAATTGTCCTTTGCCGTCTGTTCTTTTCTGAATGCAAATTCATATCATTTATGTATGTTTTTGTCATCATCAAAAAGGGGGAGATTATTAGAACAAGATTTGTTCTGATCAATATTCTTAGTTTTGATGATAACAAGGATATGAATTTTGTATGAGATAATGTGGTACTCTAATACACTGCAATTTCCCTTTCAGGAAATATATAAAGAGTATGCACAAATCAGCGCTCAGAAGCTTTGATTCAGAAGGTACAACATGCAACATCAGAACATGGTCTGGCAAGACATCAGAAGATGGTCAAGCAGAATCAGAACATGGGTCTATGGAAGCATCAGAAGAACTAGAGATCAGAAGCAGAAGCACTGAAGTTCTCATGGTATCACGCTCAGAAGCTCTTCAAGGTCAGAAGACAAGAAGATGCTCTGCACCTAGCTGTTTGACTCTGATGATATTCAAACGTTGTATACACAAACATCAGATCAGAAGCAAGTACAAGATGGCAGGCTACACTGACTGACAAAAGGAACGTTAGAAGCTATTAAAGGCAACGTCAGTAGACACAGCGTAAACAAGGCTCGAGGTAGTTGACAAAAGAGTGAAACATTAAATGCAATGCTGTACGGAATACGCAAAGCATTAAATGCTCCCAACGGTCATCTTCTCAAGTGCCTATATATATGAAGTTCTGATGAGATGCAAGCTGACGAATTCTGTGAATACAAACTTGCTGAAACGCTGTTCAAATCAAAGCTCACAAACTTCATCTTCATCAAAGCTCACTACATTGCTGTTGTAATATATTAGTGAGATTAAGCTTAAACTTTAAGAGAAATATCACTGTTGTGATTATAGCTTTTCAGAAGCACTTGTAATACTCTTAGAATTTATTACATTAATTTGTAAGTAACTAGAGTGATCAGGTTTGATCAGGAAACTCTAGGAAGTCTTAGCTTGTGTCTAAGCAGTTGTAACTAGAGTGATCACGTGGTGGTCAGGATACTCTAGAAAGTCTTAGCTTGTGTCTAAGCAATTTTTCCTAGAGTGATCAGGTTGTGATCAGGATACTCTAGTAGACTTAGTCGCGGGCTAAGTGGAAAACCATTGTAATCTGTTGAGATTAGTGGATTAAATCCTCAGGTGAGGTAAATCACTCCAAGGGGGTGGACTGGAGTAGTTTAGTTAACAACGAACCAGGATAAAAATAACTGTGCAATTTTGTTTTTATCGTTCAAGTTTTTAGACTACACTTATTCAAACCCCCCTTTCTAAGTGTTTTTCTCTCCTTCAGAAAGAAGTCATAAAGGATGTTAGGAGAAGACTCGACAAATGGCGAGGGAGGTTCTTATCTATAGGAGGGAGAGTAGTGTTAATCAATTTTGTGTTGAATGCACTCCCTCTCTATTCGCTATCCTTCTATCGGGCTCCGAAAAAGGTTGTGAGGGAGATCTCTAGAATCCAGCATGGTTTTTTGTGGGGGGAGTGGAAGGAGGTAGGCGTGTAAATTGGTTTAGTTGGCGAAACGTTTGTAAATCAAAAGAAGAAGGAGGTTTGGGAATTAAAGACGTAGGAAGTATGAATGTCGTATTGTTAATGAAGTGGAAGTGGCACATTCTAACGGAGGAAAATGCGATATGGTCGAGTTTGCTAAAGCACTGATACACTCATCCAGAGGATAAAATGTTTGTCAATGATATGAGTGGAACCACAAGCCGTGACTCTATTTGGCGGCGTGATCTTATGATGATAAACGGTTGTGATAGTTCTAATGGACTGTCTATTTCTGATTTCATTTCTTGCAGGGTCCATAATAGAGAATCCACTTCTTTTTGGTTCAGTAAGTGGGTGGGGGATCAAAACACTTCGGAAGCTTATCCGGAGCTCTATGCTAAAATACAATCCCCTACAATGACTGTCGCGGCTGCTGGTTATAGGCAGCGGCCGATATGGATTTGGGACGCTGGAGGTTAGATTATAGAGCCAGACGAAGACGATAATATGCTGCTGGCGTTGCTTACTGAACATCTGCAGGATGTTTTCCCGGATAGCCATGGCAGAGATGAGTTTGTTTGGGCCAAGGATGAAAGTGCCGGTTTTTCTGTTAAAGCCTGTGGAGTTGAGATTAGAAGATACGACATTGCTACGAGGCTGCATCCAGGTATTCTAAACAGACTGAATTTTATGTGGGATCTGATTGTCCCTTCAAAAGTAGCCTTTTTTGCTTGGAGATTCATCCTAGACAGGTTACCGACTTGGGATCATTTGAAGACTAGAGGCATTCTGTTAGACGATAGTGAATGTTATTGTGTGTTCTGTTTTCAAGTTTTGGAGACATCTAGTCATTTGTTTGATGACTGTGTGTTCTCTGATAGAATTTGGAGTAAAATAGGACAATGGCTCGGTATCTCTGAAAAAGCTGTCAATTGCGGAGTTGAAGAGATTCTCGGAACATTTTGAGAAAATTAAGGCAAAAGACGAAAGATTAAGTGTCGGAGTTATTTGGCTCGCGGTTTTGTGGAATTTGTGGGTGGTGAGGAATGCTATAATATTCAATGGTTATATTTTTAACTTCGACGGATGTTATAGCTCTATAATCCTTAGCTCGTGGAAATGGTTTAGGACAATTAACATTTCTTCTTCGGCTTGTAATTACCACTATTGAAACATTTTACCTCCGGCTTGTTTAAAGGGGTAACTGTTTGTTGTGTTGCCTTTTTATGATTAATACATAACCTATTGAAAAAAAAAAGAATGAGTCATATAATAACTGGGTGAAATTCATTAAAAATTAAAGATTACGAAAGAAAATATATTATAATATAAAAATTGATAAGATTATAAAATATAGTATTGCAATATAAAATAAATACATAAGTAATGTATGAATTAAATAGTATCAAAATTGTATAATAATATGAAATATTCTTAATTATTTTAAAATCACTAAAATAAAATAAATATATAATTATTGATTCAAACATGACAATTATATTAATTTACAAATTCAATAAGTTTTATTTTTTTCTACTATTAAAATTTTATGCAACAGGAAAAATGAAGTTGTTGATCAAATAATTAAATAATGGAACACATTTATTATTGATTCAATTATTTTTGTAAATAACTCCAAAATAAAAAGAAATATTTATATAGACCATAATTCGTGTGAACTCACGAGTTATTACATTTATTATACATTCTTGTTATATTTTCAAAACAAATACACATATATAAACCAAAATTTGTGCTAACCAACGGATTATTACATTTTTTTAGAATTAAATAAAACAAAATTAAACATACTTAAAATAATATATGAATTCAAATACGGAAAAATGTGTTGTTTTATAATTATTTACGGTAATAATATTTTTAGTTTAAAATTATTTTTAATTTAATAAACATTATTTTAAAGATAATATATGGAAAACTGAGCTATATAATATTAATGTAAACATTTCACTAATATATGTTATTGATGGACATTTTATTTTAAAATTAACTAGTGATTCATAATATTTTTTTAAATGAGAACAAATTGTCTTTTATCCAAATATTTTTTTAAATAATATCGAAACAAAAATAATATTACAAACAACAAAATATACTATTCATTCAAATATATATTTTTTTAATAAACAAGTCAAAATATATTAAAAGAAAAATAGAAGGATTACAAGAGACACAAGAGGGGGACCAAGCCAAAACCTCTTAGGAGCAAATCCTAATCCTAAGGGTATCCGACTTGTCTAACAAGTAATCGAAATAGATATCATTATGAACATGATTAAACCAAGTGAAGCTTTTGCTAGAAAAACCAATATTAGCCAGGATATCCGCACAAAAATTGGCCTCTATAAAAATATGAGAGATAAAAAAATCGATTCTTAGAGTATACGTCGAACACGTAAGCCAACGAGACTTGAGAATCCAAGGCACTAAGTGAATGTTTGCAAAATCCTTCACCACTAACATACAATCCATTTTGATCCAAAGTTTAGTCCAATTCTCTTGTATGGCTTTCTCAATTGCAATAATAATCGCCGTAAACTCAGCAACCACCGGCGATCCCAGACCAATAATAGTAGCAAAGTTGAAAAGGTGATTGGCGTCCTCATCCTTGAAGAGACCCCCGCAAGAAGCCATCAAAGGATAGCCGAAGCAACACCGTCAGTGTTGCACTTTATCTAGCCTCAAGTAGAAGTGCTTCAAAGAACTTCAATAGTTGTCAATTGTCTACTTGGACGAATATCATTATCAAAGGCTTTAAGTAAAGTGAAGCTTGGGATATAATTATAAGCCATTCTACTGGTTAAAGTACCCACCATTTTGGCCTTAGCCATTATGCTAGATATACATTTTTTCCAATGGATGTCTTTGTTATCAAACCTGACTCTGTTCCTAGTCTTCTAGATTTGGTATAAAGAGGTCGGGCTAGCTTTGATAACTACAAGGGCCTGAGGATTCCAAGATTCAAGCAATACTTGGTGACATTCCTCCAAATTCTTAATATTGTATTTCAATTGAAACTTCTCACAAAGCCATCTCCAAATGTTTGAAGCGAAATTGCATCCAAAAAACAAGTGATCGGTTGTTTTCGCCGCCTTGTTACAATGAGAACAACACGAAGGGAAGGAGAAACCACGCATGGACAAATTCTCATCGGTGGAGATTCGGTTATGAAGGATTTTCTAGGCAGTGATTGAGTGGGCCCGAGCCGTATCCTTGTCCCAAGGAAAGAGATCCCAATTTCCAATACCAGTAGAATTAGAGATCAAATAATAAGCATGTTTGATTGAGAGAATCCCACCTTCCACATCTTTCCAAGCCAGTAGGTCATCAACAAACATATCTGAAACATAGAAGTTGGAGATGAAAGGTATCAACCCCGACAAAGCCTGAGTGATGTTATAATGAAGGGCATAGGCCTGATGTAACGCCCGAAAATTCGATTATTGGCTTAATTTAGACGTTTGTAGTGTTTAGTGAAATATTTCGCATTCTGGGACGATTTAGTTGGTATTAGTTTGGGATAGAGGATCGATAATTAATCAGAAATTTTTATATTTTTTAGAAATATTATTAGAATGACGTGTATTGTTTTGGGAATTTTCCGAGTAAATAAAATTAGACCGTAAAATATGAGGTAAAGAGTAAATAGGGAGTTTAATGAAAATAAATTAGATGGGCTTAGTGTTGAGTGTTATGTTGTACGTCTAATTTGTTTTGACCCAAATTGAAATAATTGAGAAGTAAGAATACACCTAGCTTTTCAGAAACTCAGTAACATAACATTTGAAAAAGAAAAAAAAAAGAAGAACTGCAGAGAGAAGAGGAAATTAGGAGAAGAAAAGAGATACGAGAAGTTTGTCATGAAGAGAATAACGGAAGAATTACGCGAGGCCGAAAAACTTGGATTCGACCGAAATTGTAGAGCGGACTCCGAATATAAGGTAAAGGTGGAGTTCTTACTCTATAAACGAGGATATGATGGACCGTATGTGGGGTTTAGGGAATTTTAGTATCTCTTCGTGTGCTATTAATTGTTCCGTGAATTTGCTAAAAATTGATGTTTGGAATTTGTGTGAAACTTATGTTGCTATGTGATTAGTAATTGACTCTATGATGTCTGTGATAATTTCAATAAATTTAAATTTGGAATTGATGATGAATTTTCTGGAAAATAGAAATAGTTCGTGAGTTAAAACTTGAGACCGGAATTAATAAACCAACTCTGGAAAGAAGAAGAAAACCGGACGGGCGGGCCAATTACTAGGGGCGGGCGCCCTTTGGTTGTATGTAGTCCCTCTTGGGACGTGTGTGTTATATAGGGGGCGGGGGTCATAACACAAATATTAGTGGCTGCCATATACTCTTTTATTTTACACTCTGTAGTGAAAGAAATAAAATACAAGTGTTATTGTAGATAACACATATAATAGTTAAGTAGCAACTATTATATAAGCATTAAAACTACATATATAATCATTTGAAATATACACCGTAGCGACACAAAGGAATTGAATTGAGAATCACGTTTAAGAATTTTAATATAAAATATCTTATTAACATAATAATATAATGATTCCATATTATAAATATAATATTTTAGGAGTTTTAGAATTAGAAATAAATAATTAGATTAACGAGTTAATTTAAGTTAATTTCAATTCCGAGAGAGTTACCGATAGAGTTGTTAGAGTTGCTTTCGAGTTGTTTAGAGTTAAATCTGATAAATCCTAAAAATTAAAATTGAAGGTATTTGACCCTTTAGAGTTGTTCTATTATTACTTGAGTCAGACCATTAGGTATATAAGAGTTACTCTTATATGTAAGAGTTATCAGTAGAGGATTTTTGAGCACTTTAGAGTTGTAGGGATTATTGTAGAGTTGTTTCGAGTTCCTTGGAAACTCTGTCGAGTTATAATTATATATCGTTATAACTTTTTACAAGTTAATAATGTAGAACAATATTAGGAGTGTTTGGGAAGAATCCGATAACCGTTGTGCTTGCGGTGTTTTTGGTGATGTTGCGACGTGACATATTTTTGTGAGTTTTGTGAAGTATGCTGATGTTTGCGTGAAATATCTGTGATGAATTATTGTTGTTGAGTTGTCGTGTGATATATTGCGATGTTGCGATGAGCTTTTTTGAATTATTGCGAAGTGCAGGATTTAAGGTGACGATTGTTTATCAATAATTATTGATATATTTTGGCGATGTAGGCCAATGCCTTTGTGACGATGTTTGGTGATGTGTTTGTGATTTGTTGCATTTCATCAGTGTCTCATGATTTGCATATTTTAGCGACGACCTGGATTGACAAACAGTGATGAAGGCTTATGCCTGTTTTGGTGCCTCTATTATCTGGCAATTGGCGATGGGGGCTGAAGCCCTAGGTACCACATGCATGTGCATTTGTTAGAGTTGCATTTCATTTTTGTGATTATGATGTTATGTGTCTTTGATGCGTGAATTTATGTGACTTGTTGTGAACTTTGAATATGATCGTATGTGAGATATTGTGACTTGTGTTGTTGATTGAAACAATGAACTAAACTAAACAATAACGATTATACCGCAAAGCGATAATTATTATAACTTTCACCTGAATATACTTTTTATCATCACCCTGTTTATATTGTTTGATATCTCACCCCCTTTATTTGTTTCGCCGTTACCTTTATACTGGTAATGTGCAGGTGATAGCTTTGATGAATATTTAGACGCTGTGAGTCGAGTCGGTGGTTGCTCAGATACGTAGCACTTGGGGGGATAAACAATTGTCTTAATTATTGTTTTATTTGCTGAATCTTATATGGTCTTGGTTTAAATTGTAACTTAAAGTTACCGTGCAAAAATGATACGACTTGATTTGAATATTTATGAATTTTGATGATTCTGTTGCGAGTTAATTATTGAATTTAAACAAAGTGATTTTTAATAATGATTTGATTATCGTTTTAAATTCTTGTGCTATGTATCTATATGAATGCAAGTAAGCCATAAATGTTTTTGAGATGACGAATATGTGATACCTCAATTGTTTCGTTTGTGAACTTTTTTATATTCTGATTTCATTTAAATTTCGTGGGTAGAATTGGGGTGTTACACCTGACACTTCCAGACATCAGCAAGGCATTTGTTGAGGTTAGAATTAAACTTCTCAGGAATTTTGAATTTGAGTGCTAGGATCACCAACCCAATTATCTCTTCGAAAGTTAATTATTTTCCCAATACCAATAATCCAAGTACAATTTTCCAACACCATATCATGAACTTCTTTGAAGCCTTTCCATAATGAGGACTTGATTGTATAGTTGATTAGCTTACCTTTCTTTTTTACTCTAGCAATAAGAAGCTTGGACCAAGATTGATTCTGATTAAGAAATTTCCAGCATAGATGGATGTTAGAAGCTGTATTACAATGTTTCAGTGAGATGATGACTAGCCCGCCTTCAGAAGTCTTGGAAAATCACTTTTTCCAAGCCATATTTACAAGCTTTTTCTTATCCACATTACCACTCTAGATAAAGTTACGCATCCATCGCTCAATATTGCTAATGATAGTGGATGGCAAGTTGTAAATGCTGATGCAGTGCACCATCATACTATGAATAACAGACTTAACCAACATGAGTCTTCCGGCCATTGAAAGCATTTTAACCTTCCAAGACGCTAGCTTGATCTTAATATTATCTGCAAGAAAAGATAAGTGCTTAGATTTTGGCTTACCTATAAATATAGGAACACCAAGGTATACAAAGGGAGGATAATCTATAGAGAATCCAATGATAGCAGCCAGTCTGTTATGTCTATCTTGGGCCATTCCTCCTGCATAAATGATAGATTTATTAGAGTTGCAAATTTGGCTAGAACAAAAGGCATAGTCCTTCAGCAGCTTAGAAATGGAAGTTAGAGATTTAACATGCCCCTACAAAAAATCATAATATATATCGTCAGCAAAAAAAGTATGAGAAGGGACTCTGCAGTGTCTATTAGCCTGAATAAGGTTAATTTGATTCAGGTGCACAAGCTCAGAGATGCCTTTTCTTATAACATCCTTAGCCAAGAAAAAGAGGAGGGGAGATAGAGGATCCCCCTGTCTCACAACATTGGAGCAACTGAAATAACCTACCTGATTACCATTTAAGCCAATAGAAAGGTTAGCAGAATTGAGAAGAGTGTGAATCCAAGAAAAAAATTTAGAATAGAAGACAAAAGTAGTTAGAGTTTTAAAAATGAAGTTCCAATTCAAGGAGTCAAAAGCTTTAGTAATGTCTATTTTGAGGGCAACATTCCCACTAAAGCTTTTATTTCCAAGAAGATTTATGGTTTCAGATGTAAGGCATATGTCATCCTTAATGTTTCTGCCAGCTATGAATCCTTTTTGCTCAGGAGAGATTAAAGTAGGGAGAATGGAGGATAACCTGTCAGCTAGGATTTTCGAAATTATCTTGTATTTAACGTTAGCTATAGCAATTGGTCTATAATGGCTAATGCTACTAGCATCCTTAAACTTAGGCAGCATAATTAGATTGTTAGCACTAAGATTGGGAAGGATCCACTCTCGTAATAAAAATTGGTTGACATCGTTAATAACATCAAGTTTGATTATCTCCCAAAACATGGAAAAGAAGATTGCTCCAAATCCATCAGGGTTAAGGGCTGAGTCAATGTTAAGGTTAAGCACAACACTGTGAATCTCCTCAGGGCTAGGTAAATTCAGCAACCTATCATTCATTTGCTCATTAACAAGATAAGGAATAACTCTTTGAATCAAGTCATAATCATTATCCACAAAATCACAGTTAAAAAGATTCTTAAAATGGTTTTCTATGTGCTTTTCTAAGATCACATTTTTCAGTTTCAAGTTTACCATTTATTATAAGAGAAGAAATCATCTTGGTTTTCCTTTTAATTTTTGCATAAGTATGAAAAAAGTTTTTGTTTCTATCACCTTGCAAGTGCCAATTTATTCGAGACTTCTCCCTCCAAAGCTCCCCTTCCATGTATAAAGCCTTTTCAAAATCAAGCTGAGCTTTAGTTTCCCTTTCCTGCAAAAAATCAGAGTAACCTTCAGCCAAGCTAACAGAATCATGAACATTCCCAAAAGTGAGCTTGTTCCAAACCTTAAGGCAATCCTTAAGATATCTAAGTTTTTTAGCTAGAATGAACATGGGGCAGCCATAAACTTTTTCTTTTCAGACTTCCTTAATAAGTCTTTCACAATCCTCGTGCAAGGACCAAATCTTTAAGAATTTAAATTGGCTTTTAAAAACAACGTCATCAAGCTTTATGGATAAAAGGATGGGATAGTGATCAGATTTAGCCTTAGTAAGGGTGTTACAAACAACAGATTTACAAGAGTCCAACATTGCAAGATTGCAAATAGATTAGTCAAGCCGCTTTTATGTTATATGCTTTCCCTTTCTCCCATTGCCCCAAGTGAGGGAGTTACCAAGAGTGGGAATGTGAATAAGTTGATTTAAGTCAGACCAATTAAAGAAGTCCTCCATAGGGATTTTTGCACGCTGGTGGCTTCCTTTGTATTTAGAGGCACACACAATAGCATTAAAGTCCCCCACAAAGGTCCAAGGGATATTATTGGAAAGATTCTTAAAGAATTCCAAAGGGACCTTCTATGAACATAGCTAGTAGAAGCATAAATTACAGAGAAACCTAAAGTGGTGTTGTGAGAATCAATGGTGAAATTTATATGTTGATCATCAATATTAACAATAGAGGGCTCAAGATTATATTTACAAAAGAACCATATGTTAGGCAATAAGATATCCCTATTATTAACAGCAAAGAGTTTGAAATCTAACCTGTCCAGCCATCATGGGCGAAGTTATCGAACTTCATCCAAGATTCAACAAGAAAAACAAAGTTAAGAGTATTGTTGAGAATCTTCTTTTAAGGGCAAGCCTGGAGGCTTTATTAGCAATTCCTCTTATATTCCAAAAGAGGCAATTCATAGAGAAAGTTTGCTGGGACTATACCTTGGTCTAGTATTGCTTAAAGTTAGGGCTTCTCTATTTCTCCTATTTTTTTTTAATACCAATTGGAAGTACTTGTCAGGAAAGAGGTCGACACCATTTTCATCATCTTTCTCCATCTCAGCCATGTTTTCCTAAGATTCATTTCAAAAATTCATGACTTGTGCTTTGAGAGCCGAGTCAATTTGAGTCTCCAGGATATATTTCACAAGTTGAGTAGCATCCACATACTCGTTGTATGATTTACTATCTTCTTCCTGGGGAGAGGTATTGATGTTATTACCCAAAATTACCCCATCAGAGGTTGAGGCCCCTTGGATGTCCCCAAAAGAGTTGGAAGCTTCACCAGCCTTCTACACATCAACAAGCGGTGTAACCACAACTTCACTACCACCAATATTGAGAGAATAGTAGCTATTATGGATGTAGAGGTCCAAGCCGTTGAAAGAGACCCTTCTACCAAACCTTTGAGACCCAGGAGAGCTCTCATGAAGAGGATATCAAGAAGAAGAAAGGTTATAAGGCCAGTCATCATCGATTCTGATGATAATGAAGAAGCAGATTCTATTTGGTCAAACTTTCTCTCAGCTATAGGATTTAGATATGATTACAAAAAAATGACCTTTTTTTAATTTTATTTAATGAAAGTTTTATTCTATGGTTTCTTATCTGTCAGCTTAAGGTTACAACTAATTTAGACATTTCATTCTATGGTTTTATACACATTAATCTATAAGCTTTCATCCTATGGTTATATGCTACTAAATATAAATAAAACCAAAACGAAAAATAAAGGAAATGCTCCATACATAAAAATTATAACTTACAGTAAATTATCTTGTTGTCTTTCCCATATTCATTAACTCTTTAGACTATTTGTATGTTAACCATCCAAAACACCAAAACCAAAACCTAAAACAACACAAAGTAATGTTTTTCTCAACAACAATAAGAACAGTAGTAATGGAGAACAACAACAAGAACAACAAGAGAAACATTAATGGGGATCAACAACAATAACATACTGATGAGAGAGTTTTTCGTTCCCTACGGCTCCTTGGAGAAGAAATGTTATTTCGTTGCTTGGAGAATTAGTGTTCTTTGATTGGGGCTCAAAAATTTATTTAGGTAGACACTTAAGGAATTAAAAAGATAAAGAGTATTTATCTTGGTTAATATAAAAAACAAAGGTAACCTAGCCGACATAAAATCTATAAAAAAATAAAGGCACCTTTTTGTTTGCAAAAAGAATAAAAAATTAGTGAGCTTTTATCTCTGTTTTACAGAAAACCGAGGTAATATATCCGTCGTAAAATCTATACAAAAATATAGGTGCCTTTTTGGTTCCATATAAAACATTAAATAAAAGGAGTTGGGAATTTGAACCTCACATCCTGGGTATATATTTATGTCAGTTTTATTAAAATCTTAGGTAATTGATTTATTATTATTATTTTTCAAATAGTACAAGGTGTTCCAGTCACATGTACCAGCGGGTTTTTATCGTATGTGGTGAAAGCTTCGTCATAAAAAGCGTTATTTGTTGTAGTGAAGGAAAAACCCTAAAAAACTCATAATAATTTTGTGTGGACTTAATGTTAATTTCCCATGCTTATGGAGTTTAGACTTTGGTTCATATGAGATCCTTTGATTCATATGATACTTGGTTCACCTGATGCTTTGAACTTAATTTGACACTTGAGACTTCATTTATGAACTTTGGATTCATCTGATACAATTATGATCTTGGGACTTTATCTGAATCTTAACTTCCATCAACTTTCTCAAGGATTCATCTGATCACATTGCCTTGCTTGCTTGTTGCTTATCTTGTGCTAAATTCTGGTATCAGATATGAGATGTCGGAGGAGATGTCACGACACAAATATCTGAGGACTAAACACTATGGAGCAAAACTATAAATAGTAACAGACACAAGGAAGTGTTTACCCAGTTCAGAACAACCTTCTTACTCTAAAACTTCCCAAGATCATACAAAGCTTAGTTATGATCTTATCTCTCAGGAGATCTTGCCTCTTATCAACTGTGACCCGTCTCTGAAGGTGAAAACAATTATCTCGCATATCGTTACAACATACAACTATACTCCATCCTACAAAAAGGCTTAGATAGAGAAAACAAAGGCCATTGAAATTGTGTACGACAATTGGGAGGAGCCATACAAAAATCTTCCACGTTACCTAATTGCGCTTCAAACATATGCTCCTGACACCGTTTCTATTCTAGAGACATTGCCAGCGCATGCCCCAAATGGAACCCGTGTCCAAGGAAATGGAATGTTCTATCACCTTTTCTGGGCTTTCCAACCTTGCATACGAGGGTTTGCATATTGTAAACCGATACTGCAAATCGATGGAACTTGGTTATATGGTAAATACAAAGGAACCATGTTGATGGCTGTTGCGCAAGATGGAAACAATAATTTATTTCTAGTAGAATTCACAATAGTGGAAGGTGAAACTGCCGCGGGTTGGAGTTTCTTTCTAAGAATCTTCGAGAATATGTTGCTCCTAAACCTAATCTTTGTTTAATCTCTGATAGGCATGCTTCCATTGAAAGTGCTTGCAACAATCCAGCAAACGGATGACAACACCCACCATCAACACATGTATACTATCTTCCCCATATTGCCCAGAATTTCATGCGGGAGATTAAGGATAGGCACCTCCGGAAAACACTGGTCAATGCAGGATATGCATTAACTCAACTTACATTCCAACATTATTGGAGTGAAATTGTATTGTCAAATCCGGATGCGGGAAGTTGGATTGATAATCTTTCTAGGGAGAAATGGACCAGGGCTTACGACAACAACGTGCGATGGGACCACATGACAACAAATCTAGTAGAATCCATGAATGGTATTTTTAAGGGCATTCGAAACCTTCCTATCACTGCACTGGTGGAGGCAACCTACTTTAGGATGACTTCGATATTCTCAACAAGAGGTACAAGGTGGAGTGCTGTTAAAGAATCGGGTCAACTGTTCAACGAGAGTTGCATAAAAATTATGAAAGAACAATCAGTAAAGGCCAATAGTCATCATGTAACTGCTTTTGATCGATTCAACCGCACCTTCAGTGTTCGAGATATCATTGACCACAATGAAGGATTGCCGAGACAACAATATAGGGTTCTACTAGATGAGCATTGGTGCGACTGTGGAAAGTTTCAAGCATTTCGTATGCCTTGCTAACATGTCATAACAGCATGTGCATTTGCGCACTGAGACGCATTATCACTACTATCTCCAATTTACAAGGCTGAGACATTGCTCCAAGTATACAGTGTGGCATTTCCAGTGGTAGCAAAGGAGGATTATTGGCCTGAGTATGATGGGGAGGTAGTTTGGCATAATGACACAATGCGACGAAATAAAAAGGGTTGCCCCAACAGTACTCGTATTCGAACCGAAATGGACGTGCATGACAAAATGGAAAGAAAATGTAGCATTTATCGTCAACTAGGACACAATAAAAAGAAATGTCCTAGTCGTGGAACAACCTCATCGCATGTTTAATCAACTTTGTAACATATTTTTACGATAATGTATCAAATTTGTAACATATTTTTAATCAATGAACTCTACTTTATTAAGAGGCGAAATCGACAACACAAACATTAATTAGGGTTAATAACAATTTTACGAAATCGGCGTGTCAGATAATTTTACGAAAATCAAAGACCGGAATTGAAAACTTTGCGCGAAATGAAACGAAGTAGAGTATTTTTAAAAAAAACCTAACACATAGGAGCCATTTCAAATGGCGCCTATGTGTAAACAACAACAAGTTTACGCCATTTCATATAGCTTGCCCTATCTTCATAAAATTTACGCCATTTGATATGGCTATTTCACAACCAATGCGACATTTGGTTTGGCGCCAGGGTATGCTGCCAAACCTAGACACTTTGGTAAATTTTCTGAAATACTTATTTTTTTAGATATTTTTTTAACCTGGATATTTAATTTTTTTCTCACATATTTAACCCAAAAATAAGTTAGAAATTTTAAAATATAAAACGCTAATGGTGGTGTAGTTTATTATTTTATTGCTAATATTGTTATTAATATATGGAATTATTATTTTTTAATATAATATTATTTTACATTTTAAGAAATTTATAAAAAGCCACCACAGACTTTTTTAAATTAAAAAAAAAAAAAAAACACACCTTGTACTAACCTTAGTTTTTAAAATGGAGGAACAAAACGTTATGAACCATCAAATAGAGAAATTAAAAATACATTTAAATTTTACAAATATGTATTATAATTAACCATTAACTAAAACTAACAACAAAATTAAATATGGTTCGAGTTTGCTGAATGCAATTAATAAAATATTTTTCTTTTGTATGATTTTAATACTTTTATTAAAACTTTCATTAACTTAGTCATTTATTCTTTATAAAACAAAAAATGTATTTTTTTCTATAGAAATTTCTTAAAATATTAATCTTATTCTATCATATTGTTTATTTTTCTAATTATTAATTTATATATATCAACCATTTATTTGCATAAATAAAAAATTTACACTTAGTTTTTTTTTTTTTAAAAGCAAGAAACAAATTTATAAACTCAAAGAACAAGATACAACGGGTACAATGTCTATCCCAACAAAAAAAATTACACTCCTATTGAAATCTAGCTTAAGTAAAACAATGGGTTATTACTAAACTCATAGAAATTACAATTGGCACGCATAATTTTCCCGATAAATGACCATCTCCATATAAGAGCTTTACAACTCCATACGACATCTCTAGAGTTCCAAGACGCGTTGTTAAAGACAATGTCATTTCTTTTCAACCAAATATGCTCCAAAGAATTGCAAGCCAAATAGTTCCCTCCTTCCCTTTTTTAACCTTCTTTGATCTACAAAAGTTACTCCAATACCAAAAACTCTCCTTCATATCCTCAAAACATTTATGACTCAATCCAATCCAATCGGCCATCTCCCTCCGAGCAATTTTGGCATTCCGACAACTTTAAAAAGTATGCTTCAATGATTCATTTACTTCTTCGCAAAGGACGCAATCAACACTCGAAGAACTATCGAGGATACCTTTATTCAAAAGTAAATCTTTGGTTGGTATTTTATTGAGGAAACAACGCCAACCAAAAGCTTTTACCTTAAGCGGGACCTCCACCTTCCACACATCTTTAAAAACCGAGTCAAAGCGATTTGCCGGACCGAAAGAAAAATGTCTACTATTAAGAATGTAATAGCAAGAGAAAACCGAAAATTTACCATCTATCTCATGATTCCATGTAACTTTATCCTACTGTCCCAAGCGAATATTAGCCGACAAAAGGAGCCTCCCTAAAGCCTCTAACTGGCCGTGATGATGAAGCACAGCCGGCCCATTTATGCTTAGTTATTTCAACTAGTACATCTCACTTTTTATTTGATCATATTTATGTTTCAAATGTAATTTATCAATTTTTATTTACTTAAATAAACCATAGTAAAATACTGATGGGCGTATGGACTTGTTCACCTTTAAATTAGAAAAATCTGAAACTCTCTTCTAAGGGTGTCACATGGCGGAACCAGAATAAAGTCGAAAAAAAAATACGTTTCTTATATTGTTGATTGTAGATTTATATAATTATTAAACAAATTAAGTTCCCAAAAAAAAATAGTTTGCTTACTATGTCAATTTTTCTTTAACAGAATCCACGTTTTACGGATTTGCTGCACATTGTAGCAGTGAAAAGAGTGATAGTGGGAGACTCTCTCAACTCATTCACCAAAGCCACAACAAAACCCTAATGGTGACAACAACGAGAAGAAGAGGCGGTGTTCCACCGTCCACCACGGTGGTCATCAAACCATTTCTCTTCTCCCCAGACAGAAACATCTCCGCCATCATCAATCTTTGCAGCCAACAAGACAACAATCCTAGGATCATCAGTTACATTCCTTTCGTTTGCGAAATCTGCACAGACACTAAACCAATGAAAGAAGCTTTCTGCATCATAGCTTGTTCCCACACTTATTGCTGCGAGTGCGTTGTTATGTACATTTTTTCAAATCTGCAAAACAACGTCACCAACATTCGTTGTCCATTTATTGGGTGCACTAGTTTATTGGAAGCCGAGAGTTGTCGTAGGATTCTTCCAGCAGAGATTTATGATCGGTGGGGGAAGGCATCTTGCGAGGCTATGTTTGATGTTTCATTGAAAGTTTATTGTCCCTTTGCAGACTGTTCGGTTCTCATGATCAAAGACCGGAAGGAGGAGGTTATTAGAAGATCGAAATGTCCGAATTGTAAGAGGATGTTCTGTGCAGAATGTAAGGTTACATGGCATGAAGGAATCGAATGCATTGAGTTCCAGAAACTGAATGCCGATGATAAAAGTAACGAAGGTGTTATGTTGATGCGCCTTGCCAAGGACAAGAAGTGGAAGAGATGCCCTAATTGCAGAGTTTATGTTGCCAGATCTGCGGGATGCAACCACATGACATGCAGGTTCCTTTTCTTTTTAATCATCTATCTTTTAGTATTCTTATGGCCAATGTTTGCATTATTAGCTTTAAAATATATAGTTGCAGACTTGCAGCATTTTCAAAATATATAGTTGTAACCACAGAAGTTTTATGGGAAAATTACTCACCCCAATTTTTCTTTTTTACTAGTTCTCTAAGATAAGTTGTTTTTCACTCGTAATAATAATTGGTTTGTAATTTTTTTGTCTGAGTTTTATAGCTTTCTCCTGTAATTGAGTTGGAGAACCTTTTGTTCTCCCTTATATAATATCTTGCTTAAAAAAAAATTCTACTAGAAAAGGTTTTTTCAACTTTCATTGGAATTTCATCATTGAAGCATTGGATCGGGGAATTTTTTTAGGTTTCAATTTTTCCAATTTGAGCAATTGAAAAGTTCTATTTTGCATGGGTCCTAAGATTAGGCTATGTAGGGATGTGGCATTGTTAGGTTCATGGATTGTGAATTTTACAGCTTAGGATGATGTTTAATGTATCGATGATATCGACCGCATTAAGCTTGGATTGGAGTACTAGAGAGTAGACAGTTCAGGCTGTATCTTTAAGCTACGGTCCCTCCACATTTTTCCCTTCTGCTTGGTTTAACGGAGGGGAGGGGAGGGGAGGGGAGGGGAGGGGGAGGGGGAAGGAGGGGAGGGAACTTAACTAAATATATGTTCGGTTCAAAGTAGGGGAGGGGAGGGGAGGGATTTTTAACGACACATGTACAAGGGGAGGAGAGGGATTTTAAAATTAAATTACCTTTTTATTCTTATAAATATTGTTATTTGTACTTCGTAAAAATAATTCTATATAACAATAGTATTGAGTAAATTTCTCCAAATAAAAACTTGTTCGTTTATCAATCATACTATAATAGTAAACAACAACACACATTAGTTGAACTATAGATCTTCAACGCAAATCAAACCATTATCTAATCTTGATGATTCATCTAATCCAATAAAATAATTTCTATAATTTAAAATACATAAAATAATGTTAGAATGTTAAAAAAATTGGACAAATAATATTAAACTTAAAATCTTTATTTATAACATAAATATAATATATTTGCATATTGTTATTATTATTATTATTATTAATAGTATAACAAAAAAATCTTATTACTATTGTATATTATAAATAAGAACTGATATAAGGATGTTATTATTATTAAAAAACAACATAATATCAAAAAGGAAAATTCAACAAAATAAAAAGGAAAAAATTCACCTGAGAGCAACAAGTCACAAATAGCAACCGCACAATAGAAGAAAAATGAAACGTGAAATAACACAGAAAAATCTAGTCTTTAATGATTCAATAAGAGCAATCTTGGAATTAAAAAAATAATTAAGGATAAAATAGGAAAATTAATAAAATTTTGATTAATGAATCTTCCCTCCCCTCCAAATTCCCCCAATTTGGAGGGGAGCAAAAAGTGAGTTGAGGAGTGAATTTGCTCCCCTCCCCTCCCCTCATAAAAAATGAACCAAACATATTTGTTTATAAATATTCCCTCCCCTTCCCTCCATCTACTTCCAACCAAACGGACCCTTAAGTTCCAATTCTTTTATTTTTCTTCACTATGGTTGATTCTTAATTGAAAATTATAATTTAAATCATATGCTAAAATTGCAGGTGTCTATGTAGATTTTGTTACAGATGTGGAGATGTTTCCAACTTTACGAACTCTTGCAGTTGTTTTAAGCCCAACCGCGTCCCTGTCCGTAGGGTTCAACAATCAGAACGGCTTACTTTTCAAAGACTTGTCACAAGAATTATCGTTTGTGCTCTCATTTGTATTCCGATCATTATAATTAAATCTGTTTTATTTTAAAAATATTTTTTTTATTTTTATCTGTTTCTTTATCATGCTTTATAATAATCTCATTCACTTTTCTTAAACCCGCTTTTACCTTATATATATATATATATATATATTACGAAACTAGAATCCAGTATATGTTGATGGTAAAGAGTTACGAATTAGTGGAGTTGATCTCCGATACGACGATATTGGGGAACTTGTAAAATTAGCACTTCAATATTTAATTCAGTTTAGAATACTATATGAGTGGAGTAAAAAGTGGAGATCATAAATTGTACCTTGAATATCTCGTGTGATAACTTTTATACAGTCATTTGGAATGAATTAGATATTCGCTTTTGGGCCTTTGGTTGGCCTCCGAAGATGTTGTTCACTTAGATTTGAAGTGGAAACGTCTTGGTTCGATTTCAAAACTACTGGGAGAGAGGTGCCTTAAATATCTTCTCATCATTGAAATGATTCACTGCTCTTTTTTTCTGACGTGTGGCTTGAGATGACTAGTTAGGGCATGATGTTGTTTATATCGCACTTGAGTTTGTTTACGTTTCCCAAGAAGGACCTCGTCGTTGATTTTGTAACTTCTCATAAAACTTTATCAGACTCGTTGCTTGTCTTCGTCTATATATTTAGTTGCTACGCATTTGATGAAACTTTTTTCAATCCTTGAGAGTCATTTTCTAATTGCAAGTACATTCCTCTATTCGTTCTCAAGAGTATATACCAAGGTGGTTGCTGCTTCTTGCTCAAAGCTTTCAGTTCTCCCTATTACTCTTAGCTTTTCTCGACATCTTTTGCTTTACCATGTATCTTCCTTACCGCAATCTTTTAATATTGTTGCACCTCTATTCGTTCTCAAGAGTATATACCATGGTGGTTGCTGCTTCTTTCTCAAAGCTTTTAGTTTTCCCGATTACTCTTAACTTTTCTCGGCATCTTTCGCTTTACCAAGTATCTTCCTTATCTCAATCTTTTAATATTGTTGCACCCCAAAATTTGCCCTCCTATATTTTCTTAACTGACTTTGACTTTTCATCATGACATATGCATACACACATGTCACTGGCTCTCTGAACATAGGATCAAGGTTCCGCTATTTCAAAAGATACAACTGAAGTAATTGTTCCGTCAATTGGTACAATGAATCGAGAATTCCAGTTTCTTGAAGTGCAGTACGGTCCACGGATTTTCTCAAGTTCTCTCATCAGGGACCAATCAAATCCTTGTCATAGCAAGTTTTCTCGCACTCTAGTGTGCCCAAAATTTTGCCCGCTTTATTTATAACATTTAAAATTATTTTTAACTTTTGATTTTATAAATTTTATTCAAGTTTACTAACATTTGGTGTTAATATTAATTTTGCTTATTTAAAAATATAATAGTTTATTTTAAATATTTGTATTTTAAAAATAATAAAGTTGCTCATCCTTCATATGCTCTCAAATGTCTTCCTATTTAAAATAAATGAAATAACACAATTATTAAGGAAATTTTTTTGCATGTATAGGGTCATGAGTTCAATTCTCACTTGGTGCATTTTGGACATTTTTTTGCTATTTTTTTTATCATTTTTGCACTTAGACACAAGTATGTCCAGTTTCACAATTTTGGTGACCAAGATGGGTTGTTGGGCTTTTGGATATTGATTATTTCCTCTTATGTATTTTAACCTAATTCTCTAACTGTTTAAAAAGGGGTCTTGACAACCCTAAAAGGGAACTTTTTTTTATTCACTTTCCCGCACAATTAAACTTAAATCTCTTAATTCAAACTAAAAAACAAACTGTTGGCCGATGATTAATCTATGAGGCCACCCTTTTTAAAACGTTTTTTTCCAAAACTTTTGGCAAGTGATTGTTATGAGACCCTTATCGTTTTCAAAAACCTTTTTGGCCAATGACGGTATCTGAGGCGTGCTTTTGTTTTAAAAATTATTGTTTTGGCCAATGATTTAACATGAGGCCTCCCTTTAAAAAATGTTTTTGGGCTAATGATGATACATGGGTCTTCCCTTTTCCCTCATATTTTATTGTTGCTACATTTTGGTTAAAATACCTTTTGACCTTTGGTCATTGTTGTCTTGATCTGATAATGACCCTATCTTCTTTTTGCTATACATGGTTTTTGGCCTTTGGCATTGTTGTCTCGACCGGATAATGACCCTGTCTTCTTTTTGCTATACACAGCTTTTGGCCTTTGTCATTGTTGTTTCGACTTGACAGTGACTCTATCAAAACCTTTGGGTTTTACCCTTTTGGCCAATATGAGGCCTATTTTTTTAATCTATTAATCAACAATTATAAAAAAAAAATTTTTTTTTAAATAAACCCAAAGGCTAAATGGGTCCCCTTGAGTACAAGGGAGGCAAATGATGTCTAACACCTTCCCTTTGCCTAATTTACCTACTTATCCAAAATCTCTTATTTTTTGTAAATTTTAAGATAGGTTGCTACAACTGACGATTTAGCTGGAGAAGTTTTTTTAAAAAAAATTAGGTTTACCTAGTTTACCCTTTCGATTTTATTGTTATCATTATTATTTTTTATTTTACAATTTATATTATTATTGTTAATTATTTCTAACAATTTTATTATTATTACTACTAACCATTTTATCATTGTTAATTAATTTTAATAATTGTATTGTTATTGTATTTATTATCATTACTAACAATTATACAAATTTGTTTTATTGTTATGGCAATACGATTTTAATATTATACTAACATTTCATAATTACATAATTATTGCGAGTTTCAGTTTAATATCTAATAAATGGTGAAAATCTCTTTTGAGACATAATCTGATACAATAATTGATAAGTATTAAGAGGATTATTAATACAACTAGTACGATACCCGTGCGTTCGCACGGGTATCTGTCGTTTTTTCGCATTTGGATTGAGGAAAATAAATTGTATTAGTAAAATATTAAATTTGAGTTAAAATGGAAAAATTTATAAAAATAATAATATTAAATAAATTGAATATTGGAAAGAAAAAGTAATTAAAAAATAAAGTTTATATGTTATTTTAATAGTATGTAATAAAAATTGGAAAGGTCTAATGCTATAAACTTATTCACATATACTTTCAACATATTAAGATCGCTTCTCGTTAATATTGAATATTTTAATTAATAACTTCTTGTTCCCGTTAATATTCAATAGTTTGATCAATAACTTCCTGTTCCTGTTAATATTCAATATTTTGATCAAATTTTTTTTATTTTCGTTAATATTCAATATTTTGATTTGTAACTTCATGTTTTCGTTAATATTCAATATTTTGATCAGTAACTTCATGATCCCGTTAATATTCAGTAATTTTGATATGTAACTTCATGTTCCCGTTATTATTCAATAGTTTGATCAGTAATTTTATGTTCCTGTTAATATTCAATATTTTTATCAATAACTTCATGTTCTTGTTAATATTCAATATTTTGATTAGTAACTTCATGTTTCCGCTAATATTAATATTTTGACTAGTAACTTCATATTCCTGTTAATATTCATTATTTTTATCAGTAACTTCATGTTCCTGTTATTAGTACATTCATGTTTTCGTTACTATTCAATATTTTGATCAATAAGTTCATGTTCCCGTTAAAATTCAATATTTTGATCAGTAATTTAATATTCCCGTTATTGTTAATTATTTTGATCACCAACTTCATGTTTCCGTTAATATTACTGTTTTACCAACAATAGAACAAAATGTGACATGCATTAAGAATAGATAACACAATGTTGATTGTCCAGTGCAATAAACTTAGTCACATATACTTTCAACATATTAACATCGCTTCCCGTTAATATTCAATATTTTAATTAATAGCTCTATGTTCCCGTTAATATTTAATATTTTGATCAATAACTTCATGTTCCCGTTAATGTACAATATTTTGATATATTTCCGTTATTATTCAATATTTTGATCAGTAATTTCATGTTCCCGTTAATATTAATATTTTGATTAGTAACTTCATATATGTTCCTGTTAATATTCAATAATTTTATCAATAATTGCATGTTCCCGTTGTGGTGTCGTTTTTTTTACCTCCCCGTTTCACTTGGGAGGACGGCACGCTAGACCCTTCACGCGAAATTTGGAAGGAGAATGCGCCCGGGTCGGGATGAATTTTGTTTCAGTTCTTCCTACGATATCACACGAACTTTTTAATTGTCCTAACGAGTAGGAGAGGGGAACAAGATCTCAAATTAACCCTAGGAGTTTGCTAAGTGTGGGGATTCACCTAGACTAGAAATTCTGGAGTTCGGGGGGTCGGTTATACATAGGGAAGTGTTTAAGCACCCTACATATCCGTAGTACTCTACGGGAACCTTCTCTGTGTCATTGTGATTGTGTTTACTTCTGATGATTGGGAAAGTTTCTCCTTTGTGTTAGGAGAAGGAATTGAATTGATTTAAAAAAGACAGACAGACAGACAAACTGACTATTTTTGGTATTTTATTAGCTCGCTGAGATTCCTTGTGAACCTCATGCCTACATATCCCTAGTGGAAGTCAGAGCTTAATGTAGTTCGGGGAACTAATTAGGGATTTTAAATGATTTTTGGTGCCTTGCTTGAAGCTCAAGGTTGAAGCTTTGAATTAAATCACTGTTTACAATAAAGAGACATGAAATCATCTTTACAGAGAGGTATTTCTACTATTCCACCACAAACATTTTTTAAAGTGACAGAAAAGCTAAAGAAGTGATGTTTCATTAAGAGGGGAGTCTACTTGGTTGATCAAGTATGACAGCCATCGTGCCTCTAAAATGAAAGGTTCTCAACCAAATTAGGGAAAGGGTTGTACAAGTCTGGGTGTGTTGCCAGAGCATGCCTTTCAGAGTCCTAAATGGGAGAATATTTGAAATGATGATTTGTTTGAAATGATGATTATTTGAAATGATTGTTTGTTTGTGGTGAGATAAGAGAAATATCTACCTATGAAGATGAGCTATGTCTATCTATTGTTTGAAAGATTTGATTTTTTTAGCTGGCTTTAATGAGGTCCAAGCTTGAGGCTTTTGATTGATTTATTGTTTCTGGGAGAAAAACTCTACTGGGGAGATTCTAAACTAAGGAGTTTTTGTGTTCTGTACAAAGCCCAGAATTGAGGCTAACTCTAGTTGGAGAGTGTTTATTTTATTAATTTTATTTGGTGTTCTGTACTAAGCCCAAAATTGTGGCTGACTCTACTTAGGGAGACTCTATTTTTGTGCCTTGTATAAAGCCCAAGGTTGTGGCTAACTGCTGAGGAAACTGAGTTTTTAAGACTATGGATGACTCTATTTTGTGTGCCTTGTACAAAGCCCAAGGTTGTGGCTGACTCTTGACTGTGGAAGTTATTAATTTGTGCCTTGTATGAAGCCCAAGGTTGTGGCTACTTTGGTTAGGGAAAACATTATTTTCTGCCTTGTACAAAGCCCAAGGTTGTGGCGGACTCTTAAAGAAACTGAGTATGGAGGACTCTATGGGGAAAAGATCCTAGAGATTAGGAATCTTTGACACAGGAAATGTGGTTTATCTGCCTTGTACAAAGCCCAAGGTTGTGGCTACTTAAAAAATGAAAGACTCACTGGGGAGTTTTATTCTACTAGAGGATTTAACAAACTGATTTATTTTTATGTTTTTTGGAAGCTAACCCTTTCCAGGGGTTTTGACTCAGCTAGGTAAATTATCTTTTGAAAGAATGAATTTTTGGAAGCTAACCCTTTCCAGGGATTTTGGATTTAAAGGAGTGATTTTGGAGGCTGACCCTTTCCAGGGGTTTTTGTTAAAAAGAAGGAATGATTGGAGGCTAACCCTTTCCAGGGGTTTTTGTTAAAAAAGGCAGAAAGATTATCTAGTGGAGACTTCTTGTTTTAAAGCCCAAGATTAAGGCTGACTCTTGTTGAAAATAAGCAAACATGGATCCTAGACTCTGCTAAGGAAGATTGATGAAGATAAGGGTGACAGAGACTGTCCATGTCTCTCATTCCAAAAAGTGTACTCAATATGAGATTGAGACAATCTTAGCTTGTTTAAAGTCTGGTTTAAAGTGGAAGAAACTCACCAGGATAGGCTAAAAGGTAACTAAAGACCTGTTCCTATGTTTATAAGAAACCTGATGGGTCCTTGTATAAAAGTTCAAGAGGAAGTTGGAAATGCTTTTAAGAAGCCTGTGGGTCCTTGTACAAAGCCCAAGAGGAGGCTAATCGAGGGTCATTGAGGGTCCTTGTTATAGCACAAGAGAAAGCTATGTGGTTTTGAACTTATTTTGGCTCTAAGCAAATGGGTAAGAGGTTTCACCTGGAATAATTCCTCTTTGGGTGGATGTGTCCTATTTTGGGTTCTAAGGCTTTTGCCAAGATGTTTCACCGGGAATAATTCATTTTGGGGGGTTTGAACTACAGATCTCTAATTAGGAAAGAGCCTTCACGGGGAAGACATTCTCAATCCTAGGTTGTATTCCTATAATATATATATATATATATATATATATATATATATATATATATATATATATATATATATATATATATATAGTTTAACTGTCCTAAGGTTTACACTCAGACGTAGTTCTAAACAATATATAAACAGTTCTATATTTGACAGTAATTTAAATAAAGACTGTAAATTGAAAGCTTGTAAAGCCTAACCTGGATGGAGAGGAGGCCTTTGAAGAAGTATGTACAAAGCCTTACCAGCAACTTTATTGATGACAGTTGAATATTTATGATAAACAGTTAAAGGTTTTGAAAATAGAAGAAGTGAAGATGGACATAGGTCACATAGGTATCTGAAGAGTTTCACCGGGAATAATGCCCTTCAAATACCAGAAGAATGTTTTGAAAACAGAAAGAAGATTTTGTAAATATAGTTTTTGAAAACAAACTATGAAAAGAAAAAGGTGTTGGGTCTTACACTCTATTAGAGGCCCAATACTTTATAGTACTGGTTGTAAAAACAGTTGAAAATGATTTGTGATTTGAAATGATTACTGTTGTGAAAACAGTTGATTAAAATAAAATAAAAGAGGGGGTTGGGACTTACACTCTATTAGAGGCCCAATGAAAATGATTTATTGTTTATGAGAAACAGTTGAGAAGATGCGAGGTTCTGTTGTTTGAAAACCTCGATCGTCTGTTTATTTTGAAGTATGAAAATAGTTTTGAATTTTGACAAAAGTCAACTTAATTAGGGTAAAGATGAAATCTAAACCTAATTAAGACCTAAATGGCTTAGGGTTTTATCACAAAATATTTATGAGATATTAGGTTTTTTTGAAAATTCAATGAAAACATATATTAAAACATATTTTTAAACACTTAAAACAACACCATTTTCTACCTAATAAAAATATACAAAATAAATAATATTTTTGTGATTTTTTTTATCATTCATAAAATATATATATATATATATTAATCAACAAGTTGTGAAAAATGAAGTCAAAATGAATTAATTTGATAGGTTAAATAATTGGTTGAAGTTGTGAAGAAATTAAGTGGAAAAAGTGATAAAAATAAGGTTTTGTCACCTAAAGGGCTTGAACTCACGCCCTCCAAGTCACTAACCAAAACTCCCACCATCTGGGCTACACGCGCAGTTTGTTATTCATATGCATCAAACTTAACATATTTAAAAACAAGCTAGAAGATTCAAATTTGCGCGCGCCATGTTCATCTTCTTCCTCGAGCTCAAAGATTTTCAAATTTCTAACTCTCTGGTTTCTCAACTAAATGGCATGATGTAAACATCAATCTTGCTCTAAATTTCCTCACGAATCCAGATATGTAACTAACATTTATTTATATTAACTATAGCTACCTAATTTCTCATAAAACACGAAGAACATATGAACCCTAAATTTAAAATTAAATGACAAACAAGATGAATAAATGAATGATGATAGAGGGTTTTCAATCCTCTGATGATGCTGAACAAGATAGTATAGAGATTTATCACAAAGAGTACTTAAATTAAAGAGGTGGAGTTCAAAAACTTACCTCTGAAACTGAAGGTCGTACGAATGATGGAGAGCTTCTGGGCTTGTATGAATGATCCTAAAAGCTTCCTTGGTGTCATACCCCAAATTTGTCCTACCCTTTAATTTCTAACTGGCTTTAGCTTCGTATTTCATCTGCATACCTCCATTAGGACATTAAATTAACTCATGCATCATTAACGAATAACTTTGGCTTGGGATCAAAGACCTTGAAAAGTGTGGCATGATTCATCTGGTTCTTCTTTGAATTTTGACTTATGGATGGAAGCTTCTATCATCATCATCAGAGGCTTAATGGAGTCGGTTGGTTCAAGTTGGTTTTACTATCATTTGAGATATTGGGCCACTTCATTACAAGGTCATAAATCATTAATTGGCTTTGGTTCTTATGCAAGAGAAAGAAGTGGATTCTTTGGAATTCATTTTGTCAATTCAAGTCGATTCATCTTTAAGTCAATTGATTAGGCTATCTGCAAGGATTGGATAAGAGATACGGCATTGTTTCAAGTCTAGGGGTTTATGGTCACGTTTTGACTAAGTCCATCTTAGGATGAATTTTGGGCATGTTTGTTAATGCTAAGGATTCAAACTTTATTCAAGACACCAGAGGTCCTTACACTACAAGTTCCAAACCTTTTGTTACTGCAATATCGTGTTACAGAATCCACCTTCATGATCCAACCAAGGTTGCAATCAAAAGATAAAAAAAAAATAATAATAAAAGGGCTCAAAGCAGTTGGCAATACTACTGATTCATCAGATTCCAAACGGTTCCATAAGCCAAAGCATAAACATTACATGTCCCTACAAAATTCACATACAGTATCTCCCTACACCATTCAGCTACCAACCCATTACAAAACAAAGAAAACCATATTTCAAAGTCCAAACAGAAGTCCATCTATGAATCACAATTCAATACACAGTCATAAAGCACTCCCACCAATCCACTTCAGTTCACAATAAACTCCAAGTAAATACATTTACACTAACAGGAATTGCTAAACTCATTTTCTAGCTATCAACACCCTGACTGTATAGTTGATTCTAATTGATTCACCGATCCATCCGCGACATCTCATCGCGCCGAGAGCAGCCAGCATTCAGGAGCAAACTTACATCAAAACAAAATATGCACTAAACAGTCCACGCAATAACACATCCGAAGCCGCCCTGCATTAGTTCAGAAGATGGGAAAGCAAAAAACAGTTAGAATCGGTCCCTGCATGCATCAAGAAAAGCCATACAATTTCACACACAATGCAGTCATGTATCAATTCATCAGTCACATACACCAACACATTCAAACCATATCACACAACTATCTTCATTCAAAACAGTTCCGTAAACTAAACCAAAACAGTCCCATTTCGTATCATTTTCAAATCAATTCATCCTAACTTCAACAGAACCTAACTCAATTCTAACTATGCCATTCAAAAACCAATTCAAAAACCAGTCACCCTGCCATATACATCATTCAGCCATGCACACATCAGTACCACGTTCAAAAAACCAAAACATACCTATAACCATTATACTCTATCCTAACAGATTTTCACTAACAGCCCCTGTTAAACCCAAGTCCTAACACATTAACCTTTCACTAACCTGCATATCACACAAAAATACCACAAATTTAATTCAGCCCAAACCAGTTCCATTTCAAGCCTGCAACATTAGAATAGAGTCAGAATACCATCTTCATGTGCACACATATCATCAAAAACTCCACAGTTCCATCAACTATAAAGCCTACATCACTTCCACATATCAAGTCTACTCAAACTGATTACTAACAGCAGTCACACAATTACCGGTTCGTATCCTAACAAGATCACCCTAATATCTTGACAGTTACAAAACACAAAAAAGGAGTTACCATTTCAATAAGTCGGCATCTCGAAGACTCGGTTAAGAACCAATGGTGGCTCAGGCATCACGCATCCAATGTGGCTCGAATGGAAATCATGAGGCCTTATCCTACAGCCGTCATATGTATCGGTATACCAGACCTGCAGCATTCCTGTAAGACCAAAAGGAACAGTTTAGCTGTCAAAATGAATTAATGAAAAACTATAAAAAAGGGAAGGAGAAAGAAACTAACAGAAATAAAAAATCAGATATTAGTCCCACATTCAAGAGATTGAAAAAAAAACACCTTGCAAGATAATTCTGAGTCCCACATTCAAGAACTCACAATGATTACCCAATCATTGCTATATAAAAGTCAGTGCCACCATTCAGGAAAGGAGGGAAGAAAAAAGCACAAGCTTCATCATCGTTTCGCTTGCAAACGTTGAAGGAAGAAGTGTATAGTCAAAAGTTCAAATACACACCATTTTCACACGCCATAATTCACCTTCATAACCTCCATCTTCATTCTTCTCATCCCTCCATTTTCTTCTCATCTTCAATCATCCATCTCTCTCCACTTCCACCACCATCATACACACTCCTCTCATCTTCATTCAACCTTCTCCATCTTCTCCAATACTTCACTTCACGTTCTTCACACTCCACACCATCTTCAAGCTTCTACAAATCCACAACTTTCCTTCAACCTTCATCTCTTCTTCGATTCTATTCCACTCTCTTCAATCTGCAATTCTCTTCATACCTCAATTCCGAGAATCTCCACCAATTCTTCAATCTGCAAACAGAAACAGAGAGAGGGAAGAAAATCGATAATAGAAAATTGTAACAGAAAATAATCACGAAGCGAATCGGAGAGAGAGATAGAGAAGAAAAAGATTATCAAAAGAGAACCATGACTAACCTCATAACGGTGTCGCAACTCACAATCTCCATTTTGTTTCCCCAATCATCATCATGATCTTCAGCTTCACGCTGCATCAAACGCGTCGACAATAACTTCATTCATCCATCATCTTCACGCTTCATCGTCAACAACTTCGCTCCATCAGCAACCTTCAACAACCTTCAATCACCAATCTCGAATCCTAGCTCTATTTCGATCGCGTATCATCATCAAGAACATCGCAAAGAACGAGTCGAAGACGAAATTGAGAGGAAGGGACCGAGAGGTTGAAATCTGAGATGAAGGGACTGAGACGAAAGCAGACAAAATAAAACGGAGTACGTGAGTTCACGGCGGCGGAGGAATCTTCGATCAGAGATGAGAGCCAGGAGGCGCCGCTGCGTCTGAGTTGAGAGGAAGAAGACGTAATCTGAAAGGTCACATACAATCTTACCCTAATCCCCTTTCCCTTTTTAATTTCTCTTTTTAATTCAATTACTTTTTAAATTTAATTTAATTAAAAATCTGATAAAGAAATTTGTGAGTAGAAACTGGACTGAAATCCCTGGGCCACCGAGATTTGCCATGCTTCACCCCCTTTTTTTGAGCCCACCGTACATTTTTTGGCAAAGCTGAATAACAAAAAAGGCCATAACACTTGGGCCATGTAATTACTGCTTCCTCATACCCCTGGGAGCCCAGCACACCCCTTTGTTTTCTGAATGCACAACATAGCACTTTGGGCCACCAGCCTGGGCCCTGCGCCCTTACTTCTACTGCACCACCATATTTCTTTCACACCCCCCTGTTTCTATTTTTTTTAACTACTAGAATTTATATTTTAATTAGATTTTTTTTCTATTTTCTTTTATGTAATAAAAATGCTAATTCTCTACCATCATTTTTAGACTTTGACATAATTTCTTTTAACATAAAAAATGTTCACAAAAAATATTAGTTTTTAGGCTATTTGTTTTTAGTCTTTTTACTTGACTTGCAATTCAATTTCTCCCATAAAAATGCAATAAAAAAAATATTAGCTTCTTAATTAGATTTTAGGCTAGTTTAATTCAGACTTTTAATTCAATTTCTCTCATAAAAATCAACATAAAAATAATAGTACTTTTAATTCACTTTTGTGCTATATTTTGACTTGTTCTTTTTCATGCTATTTTCAATATTCTACTTAGCGCTTTATTTTTCATGCTTCTTTTAAATCCTAACCTTAGGTAGAAACCATGATAATATTAAGTAGAAATTCCCATTCATATTAGGCTAGTTTACTTAGGCTAGTTTCTTTTCTTTTTTTAACCATAAAACATCTAAAAATATTCAAATAAACTCCCATTAAAAAACACCAAGAAAACTCATAAAAAATGACTAATAAATACTTTGACTAATAAAAAGGGAATGATAGCTTGTAACTTCCCTTGCTTAAGGGATGTTCGAGTGCTTGGAGCTCCCTTGCTTAAGGGTTCCATTCAGGCGTAAGTTCCCAACTCCTAAAAAATACCAACCAAAGAGTAACTCGAGTTTCCCTTGCTTAAGGGATTTCCTCGAAACACTCAAACTCTCTCTCTCTTCTCTCGCTTTCTTAAGGGCACCGTTATTTCCGCTCCATTGCATCCTAGGCTGTCCCCTTGTGCAAGAGCGCGAACGTTAACGCCGCCCAACTAAAAAACACAAAAACAAACAGAAACTATGGAGCCGAACTACGGCGCTCTGATTCCTGAAAAGGATACGTAGGCATCAAGTCGCGGGGCTTGAACGAGCACACTTGTAAATATTCCTTCTTTTCCCCGTATTTCTTTTGCATTCATTAGCATTTAGACATAGACATAGTACACACCCTTTAGATAGAAACAAACATAGGTGGATACCATCGAGTACGATGGGCGCGAGGGGTGCTAGTACCTTCCCCTTGCGTAACCGACTCCCGTACCTTGATTCTCTGGTCGCAAGACCTTGTTCCTTCCTTTGCTAGGTTTTCTGATATTCCTTTCTGTCATACCCCAAAATTTGCCCACCATAATCTCAAGATATTTTGGCTCAAGTGGTCTCGGCTCCAACTGCTCAAGAAGCAAAGCATACATATCTTCTCCCAAATAAAGACCCGTAATATCATTCATTTATTTTCATAATATTTACTTATTTTATTCGGATTTTATTCACTTAAAGTCTAAATAAACTAAATAAATATAAAAAATATTTGAATTAATCTATGGGGATTTATTTCAATCATTCTAAGGGCCCAAGAACAAAATAAGGCCCAACAAGAGTTTCTTTGATACATGGCCATAGTTTTATTTCATTTTTTATTATTATTAAAATAAAATAAAAGACCAAAAGAGATGATTGAGGGATAATATTCTTTAACCAAAGGCAAATGAATCACGTGGAGTTTTAAAAACAGCAACTTTGGATGAAGTTTTTTCAATCAAATCTTTGATTCAAGAAGATTGAGGCCAATTTTGTTAACCTAATGCCTTATATTATAAGAACAGAGGACATCCACAAGGTTTACACACGATTTGGCAGCCTCATGAACCCTAGAGAAGAGTTAAAAAACCGTGACCTTCAAGGAGACAAAAAACAAAGTTCCAGCGTGATTCCGCTTATACAAAGGTGTCCAATAGCTTCCTGGTGATCCTCTGAATCGTCCCATACCCTCGCAGACAAGCAAAACATCTGGGAACGTGAAATCACAGTCTCACTTGCCTTCATATTTTTGTTTTCGATTTCGTAGTTTTACGCATTTTTGACATAAATTGATTGGATATTTACATTCCTAACATAATTTCGATGCTCCCTGTATGTTTTGATTTTTGTTTGGGCCCAGGAACGACCTTTCACCATTGATAGGGTTTCATGTCTCAAATTGGGGCTTCATGAAATAGTCAAAATCGGATCCATCCGGGGGCGCAAATGAATTCGGAATACAATTTGCAGTCGATCCATGGCTTTGGATTGGATTTATTCATGTTCTATTTAGCTTTTGAATTTTGCAGGACCTATGGAAACGCAGTAAAACCGTGGGCAAAGAGGTGTTTTCTTTAGAAACTTGAACGAGGAAGAAGATGGCCCAGGCGCGCGAATTTTGAGATTTTAAATAATCTTGTTTTTTTTATATTATATTATGCGTTGGTTTCATTGACAGCAGTTGCAGCTAGCCCAGATGGTAGTACCACGTGTGGTTAAGTATGAGAACAGGGGTTCGATCCTTGTTCCAAACAAAATTTTGCATCTTTCTTTTGACCTTTGCAAATCCAGTACTCTTAATCAGTATGCGTCCACGGTACAGCCTCAACATCCGACCATCAGATTGGGAGCTCATCTAATCCGACGCATATTAAGGCACAGGTTCACCAAGGTCCCTCCATATGCCCCACGCAGGATCGCAGCTAAGAGTTTCTAATCTTTTCTATTTAGAATTATATGAATTTCTTTTATTCTTTTCCTTTATTTCTTTTAATATAATCACTTTATTTCTTTCCTTTTCAACTTAAAATCTTTTTACTTAATAAATTTAGATTAATGTTTTATTAATTAATTTCAATATTTAATTTTAGCAAATACTTAATTTAGTTTTAATTAATTTAAAATTAGTTTTAATTAATTTAAAATCAATTTAGGGTTCACAAAACTATTTTAATCAGGATTAGCCTATTTTAAAATTAATTAGGTTGAAAACCAATAATTAATTTTTAGGTTTGTTAATCCTGATTCATCTATAAAGTCTACGCGTTTTGGGTCACAATAAGTTTTCTTAATAACCCTTTAGGGTTTTAAACTTTTAGAGTTTGTAATCAGTTAGGGTTTGAATCAGTAATGCACTAACGCTTCTCTTCTTCATGTCAATTCTTTTTAGGGTTAATCAGAAATTCTCCGCCTACGCGCCCCATGCCAATCAAAAAGCTAAGTTCCTATTTAATTATTATTTTAAATATTATTTATTTTTGCCTTATAAAATATAAATTAGGGTTTACTTTCCAATGTTAAAGAATTTCGCCTACACTAACTTCTCTTTATTTTTCTGTTATTTTCTCATATGATCAGAGTCAATCAAGTCAATCAAAGATTCAAAGAAGATCAAGGCAAAGCCTTCAAAGATGTGGAAATTAATTTTCCCTTTTATTTTTCTGGAAATTAATTTTCCCTTTTATTTTTCTGTTGTTTTCTTTTGCCTTTTAATTCCCCCACCCCGCAGGTGTTTATTGTAATAGCATAGGGCTTTAATTCTGCTTTTATTTTTCTGCTGTGGTTAGTAATCCTAGGGAGTGCAAGCTTCGTTAAATTAATTAGATCACTAACAATGCAAGATAAATATAATCGAATTGAATCACGTGATTGTTGCACCCACACACCTTTAGGGTAACCCCTCTCGTTGCCTGTTGCCTTATACTGTTGCCTTAATTGTTGCCTGTTGCCTCTAAGTGTACTAAATAGTCAAGTCCCTCGATCCCGAGGATACCTAAAGCAATGCCGCCTGTCACCTTCAAAGTTATAGAAACTCCCTCGATGCTGCCTTATAAAATGATTGTCCCAAATTGCTAAGGTATCCTCGCATGATGCCTAAACAGATAAATGACTATTATATCCTTCCCTTAGACTACCTGCCCTCTTTATGGTAGGGACAGTCTTATGGCGAACGATAAAGCGATGACCCTTCGACATCCAATTGAAAGACTTCCTGCCCTCTCATGGTATGGATAGACCCTTTCGCCCGAAAAGCTAAAAGAACGTTTTTTTCAAACTTAGGGTAGTTGCTATTAAATGCTTGCTCATATTCAAATTCAAATTCAAAACTTCAAAATCTTTTCCCACTCATTTTTTACTTTCAAACAAGGCTACGCTTATTTACAAGCTAATGTCCTTAAACGAATATTTTCTTATTCACACCCTACTTTTCAAACAATTCAAACATTTTGAAAAAAGCAAAGTGAGCCAAGCAATTAAGAGCCCATGGATAACCATGGATGCAAAGGGTGCCTTACACCTTCCCTTTGTATAACTTACCCCCCGAACTCAAAATCTTTTTAAAAGGTATTTTCCTGTTCTTTTAGCCTTTCCTAAATTGGATAAAATAAAAGTCGGTGGCGACTCTTGCTATCCGCAACATTTCGATATAAAAGTCAGTTCACCGTATAACAGAACTGGCGACTCTGCTGGGGATGATTTCGATTAAAAGAGGGGTTACCTTAGAGTTTAGGATTCACTTTAATTGTTTGATTTGTCTGCTTTATATTTCAAAGGCTGTTTTGGGTATTTGCTTGTGTGAAAGATCCTAACCCGGATCTGAGAACCTTAGGTGAATGGCATGAGACCAAGGAGACTGCACAGCGTATACTGATGTGGTTGATCTGGTGGCCATCGTTAGTGTGACACATTTGTTTGTCCTGGTGTTCCTTGGGATCCGACTTGAGGAAACACTTGGCTGCTGCGTGGTGTCATTAAGCACTAATTTGCCCCTAGAACCCTAGTTGAACTTGACTTTGGCCTATTAGAAAGTAGCGAGATAGCTGGCTTTGGTTTCGACTGAAGTTGGTTGATACTCGAAGCTACACTCATATGGACTGGACTTTCAGGACCTTCTCGGTTGGCGATTCGATTGCCAAACTGAGATAAGCGCCTTCGAGAAAGGTCAATGATATGAGCTCCCTAGAACCCGATCTTTATCTAGGACAGGTTGAGCTAACTAAACTTCAGTGGGGAGGGTACTTACCTATGTACTCCATGCAAGCCTTTAAACTTAAGGACACTTGTGTGACTTGATTTTTATCTAACGTTTAGTTTCCTTGCAGGATTTGTTTATACCCTAACAATTTGGTTTCCTTGCAAGATTTGTTTATACCCTAACCGTTTGGTTTTCCTTGCAGGATTTGTTTATACGCTAACAGCTTGAATTCCTTGCACGATTTGTGTGTACACTAACATCTTGAACTACTTGTAGGATTTACTCGTCCTCATCACCTAACTAACCTTTTTCAAGGATCTCGAGTATTTAGGGCACACAATTCCAGGTGCTCTAAACAAGGACTGAATTCCTATCAAGGGGCAAGAGGATTTATTTTCCTCTAGCCACATACCTTCCAATTCAGAAACATTGTACCTAATCAAGGGGAAAGAGGATTTATTTTCCTCTAGCCATGTACCTTCAAATTCAAAAGTTCCCGAATCAGAGGCTATGACCCACTGGATATGGTGAGCTTGATTCCTATAGAAGAATGTCCAAGAATCAGAGTTCTTCAAACGAAGAGGCGACCAATCAACTTTCTAGTGTTGCAAATTGGATTATCTAAAGATCTTTGAAAACATTGCATATGCATTTGCATACATATCATTGCATAACAGGTCTCCAGACGACGAGCTCCTCATTTTCTGTCTCAAATTCCTAAAGCTGGACACTTACAACTCTTGTGTGACTTCGCCAGAATCTTCTTCCTAGAAGCAATCTAAAGTGTCCTGCATGCTCAGACACTAACGCTTGGCTTATTTTCCACTTTGGGGCACTTGGTCAGTCGATTGATGATGATCAACCATTCCGAGACAAGATTCAAGACCTAATAGACACCTGCAAGCCAGATTTGAAGTTCTCCTTCGAATCAACGGATCTTCTGAAGCAATAAGTCCATACGGAGAAAATCTTCCCAACTTTGACAATCTCTACATCATCATGCATGTTCATGCGTAGTCTTTCTTGTTTTGATTCAATACTGCTTATATGTCATACTTGTTTGTTTTTGAACTATAATAATGGTGCATTGAATATGTTTGTCTTGAAAATAATTCATTCGCTCTCGCTCTAACATGTTTTTCTTTGTTGGTGATACCAAACTCTCAGTGATAAAGCATGATGACTCTGAAGGGAGAATGAAGAGCAAATAATACTCATAATCTCAAATGGTGTGCTTTCGAGTAAAACCCTGTTGATGATGTACAGGCATTGTTTCAAATCCCCAAACACTGGAGATATAAGGAAGTTAATCCCTTGTCAACCCCTTTGAGCCTTGAAGTAGGAGTTTTTTTTTCTATACGAAAAAACCCTCACATTTAACCTAGGGGCAGGGTAGTGTTCAGTTAATCTGATTGAGCGTTCAAAATTCATCGGGAGCACGCATCTAAGGATACAACAATGGTTATCTTTCAAAATTTGAGGAAAGTCAATACCGCAACGGTTACCCCTCGTCAACCAAGAAATGAGGCAGTCACTATCTCTCCAACGAATCAAAGACATCTTAGGATCATACGACTTATTCAAAAAGAAAAAATGAATCGAAAAAAAAAAGAGAAAGTAAAGCCCGCTAAGTCAACAAACTTGAAAACAAGTGACTTAGGCAAACATCTGGGCATCCCGCTGGACTACAAACCTGAAATTTAAAAGAATTCGTCCAGGCAAAAGTTAGGGAAACAAATAAGATCCTCAATAAAAGTGCAAAGTCGCGTGACTATAAATTCAAGACCGTATGATTAGACACCAAGAATGAAAGGTAAGTGACTGCCATGTCCAAACACCGCATCGATTCCTCAATCGTCTCAAACTCCTTTTGAAGGGTGAATGCTCGCATCGAGTTAACTGAACTTAGGTTGGGGAACATCACGAAGGGGTGGGCACCAATAAAATTTTGAGCCTCAAAAACCTTTTTTTTCTAAAACCGTGAACCTGGCCATGTTACAACCCTCAAAAGTCCTAATTGAAGCAGGGTTAATTCGAAAGCATACTGTAAACGAGAATACAGTAAACCGACTCCTGGGAGTTTTGCTAAAACGTTTGAGTTGGTATCACACCATCTTTCACAAAAATCGATGTTTTCACATCCTTTCAAAAAAAAAAATTCCTTTTTAAAAACTTCAAGACAAACATGCACTTTGCATTAGAATTATATTTCTCATACTAAACATTCTTTGCATATGAACAAGTACTTGACACCAGGAAAGCTTCCATCATGAACTGCGGATGAAAAATTTAATCCTCTCAAGGGACAAGTTGTCTTAAGAACTCCGTTGAGTTCGAGCGAGAATATCTCAAATACTGATCACCCTCAGGGGCACAAAAAAAAGTTGAATACCCTTTTGAGTAAGAATTCACATATCTGGGGCAATCAAGTCAAGACTCGAAGACTCCCTCAGAAGTGTTGATCAATCAGGGGCGTCGTTCCTAAACTCATGATACTGGGGCAAGTTGCTTGTGGTAGCACAGAAATCAGAAAGTCCTCCCGACAGACAAAGTCGCTTCAAAAGTGCATCAAAAGCAGAAATGTTTCCTACGCCTGACTCAGTCAGCTAAAAAGCTTGTATATACAAGGAGCATATTATCACTCCATCTACCAGAGGCAATTTGGTCACAGTTCATAGAACCTCTCAAGGACGTTGAACCACCAGAAAGGCTAGGCCACCACTGGGGGCATGTTGCATTAGTCACAAATTTCAAGAAGAGTTGTTTAGCTACCAGTATCACCTGGTGTCAGTATCAGTCTCTCATACGAAGTTCTAGTTCCCGTAATCTCAAGTATCAAGCATACCGGGTTACTGAAACCAAGGGCAGGTAGCCTCCCACAAGCAAAGGACCATATATGGTTAAAAAGTGTTTTCCAACAGCAAGTACTCAGAGACATGGGGCAATGGAAAATTTGAAATTCCTGGGAATCTTCCCCACAGAGTTGTTTTCACAAAACATCCCCACAGAGTAATCCTCGAGGAGTTATCTTCAAATATTCCCTTCCCAACCAAAGCTTGGTTCCCCAACGAAGTTTACATCTCCGACGCTTCCGGTTCTCCAACACAATCCTCTTCTCCAACAGGGTTTATTCAAACTCTCTACCCCCATTAGAAGAAGACACTCAAAAGACTATTCTTCCCTCTTGTCTATGGTCAGGATACATCAGGATCAAATCACTCAAGCTACTTTCATCCCCAAGCGAAAATCAAAAATCCCCAGCTGGATATCTTCGAACAAAAGACAGGAAATCTCAATCCTCTTGTCATCATCTCCTGCGACACACAGAGATTTATTTTCTCAACCAGCAGTTGCTATACAGAGCTAGCAATATGCTTCGACTATATAGTCCATCCCTGCATCATTCATAAATACATACATAACATTCATCTTTCTCGTTTATTTCGAGAACCTCACCAATACATGCATCATGACATTGCATAAAACTTATTTTTCCTTTTCAGGTCATTTCAAAGTCAAAAGAACATTATCATCCAAATACAGTGCAAAGACGATTGTATCAACAATTCAATCTTAACGCTCATTCAAGACATAAATACGATTCTGATGCTTCATTCCAGGTCTTTCTTCAAAGATAATTCAAAGAATTTCTCATCCCTTATAGGAACCTTTCTAGGTAGTCTTTTCCAAGACGTTTATCAACCTTTCTAGGTAGTCTTTTCCAAGACGTTTATCAACCTTTCTAGGTAGTCTTTTCCAAGACGTTTATCAACCTTTCTAGGTAGTCTTTTCTAAGACGTTTATCAACCTTTCTAGGTAGTCTTTTCTAAGACGTTTATCAACCTTTCTAGGTAATCTTTTCCAAGACGTTTATCAACCTTTCTAGGTGGTCTTTTCTAAGACGTTTATCAACCTTTATAGGTAGTCTTTTCTATGACGTTTATCAACCTTTCTAGGTAGTCTTTTCTAAGACTTTTATCAACCTTTCTAGGTAGTCTTTTCTAAGACGTTTATCAGCCTTTCTAGGTAGTCTTGTTTAAGACGTTTCATAGCCTTTCTAGGTCAGTCTTGTTTAAGACATACCATATCCTTTCTAGGAGCCTTTCTAGGTCAGTCTTGTTTAAGACGTAGCATATCCTTTCTAGGAGCCTTTCTAGGCCAGTCTTGTTTAAGATATATCATATCCTTTCTAGGAGCCTTTCTAGGCCAATCTTGTTTAAGACGTATCATATCCTTTATAGGAGCCTTTCTAGGTCAGTCTTGTTTAAGACATATCATATCCTTTTTAGGAGCCTTTCTAGGTTAGTCTTGTTTAAGACATATCACATCCTTTCTAGGAGCCTTTCTAGGTTAATCTTGTTTAAGACATATCTCAACCTCTTTAGGTAATGTTCTTCAAATATTTACCCAATCTTTTCTAAGACATATCTTGCGCTTTCAAGGAGCTTTTCATCAGTTTTCTATCCTTGTTTGAACCTATTCAGGTAGTTTCCTCTAAGACGTCTCTTATCACGACCTTCTTTAAGCCAGTGATCTACCCTTTCCAGGAACCTCTCAAGATAGTCTTCTGTAAGACATTACTTCATTTTGATGAATCTCTCCTTCAGACACAATCAATGCATATGATCCAGTCTGAAAAACATCTTGCTTTAGACAAACATCTTGTCAAACATCTGGATGGCATCTTTAAGCCCATCTCCAATATTACTTCCTGCAACAGCAAGCACAAATTTCTGGGTATTCTAGTGTTCAATCCTCTTCCACCTTCAGATCACTATTGGCGAATACGCCAATCTACCTCTTCAGGTTTAAGAAGATTGAACAGGGGCAGCTGTCATACCCCAAAATTTGCCCACCATAATCTCAAGATATTTTGGCTCAAGTGGTCTCGGCTCCAACTGCTCAAGAAGCAAAGCATACATATCTTCTCCCAAATAAAGACCCGTAATATCATTCATTTATTTTCATAATATTTACTTATTTTATTCGGATTTTATTCACTTAAAGTCTAAATAAACTAAATAAATATAAAAAATATTTGAATTAATCTATGGGGATTTATTTCAATCATTCTAAGGGCCCAAGAACAAAATAAGGCCCAACAAGAGTTTCTTTGATACATGGCCATAGTTTTATTTCATTTTTTATTATTATTAAAATAAAATAAAAGACCAAAAGAGATGATTGAGGGATAATATTCTTTAACCAAAGGCAAATGAATCACGTGGAGTTTTAAAAACAGCAACTTTGGATGAAGTTTTTTCAATCAAATCTTTGATTCAAGAAGATTGAGGCCAATTTTGTTAACCTAATGCCTTATATTATAAGAACAGAGGACATCCACAAGGTTTACACACGATTTGGCAGCCTCATGAACCCTAGAGAAGAGTTAAAAAACCGTGACCTTCAAGGAGACAAAAAACAAAGTTCCAGCGTGATTCCGCTTATACAAAGGTGTCCAATAGCTTCCTGGTGATCCTCTGAATCGTCCCATACCCTCGCAGACAAGCAAAACATCTGGGAACGTGAAATCACAGTCTCACTTGCCTTCATATTTTTGTTTTCGATTTCGTAGTTTTACGCATTTTTGACATAAATTGATTGGATATTTACATTCCTAACATAATTTCGATGCTCCCTGTATGTTTTGATTTTTGTTTGGGCCCAGGAACGACCTTTCACCATTGATAGGGTTTCATGTCTCAAATTGGGGCTTCATGAAATAGTCAAAATCGGATCCATCCGGGGGCGCAAATGAATTCGGAATACAATTTGCAGTCGATCCATGGCTTTGGATTGGATTTATTCATGTTCTATTTAGCTTTTGAATTTTGCAGGACCTATGGAAACGCAGTAAAACCGTGGGCAAAGAGGTGTTTTCTTTAGAAACTTGAACGAGGAAGAAGATGGCCCAGGCGCGCGAATTTTGAGATTTTAAATAATCTTGTTTTTTTTATATTATATTATGCGTTGGTTTCATTGACAGCAGTTGCAGCTAGCCCAGATGGTAGTACCACGTGTGGTTAAGTATGAGAACAGGGGTTCGATCCTTGTTCCAAACAAAATTTTGCATCTTTCTTTTGACCTTTGCAAATCCAGTACTCTTAATCAGTATGCGTCCACGGTACAGCCTCAACATCCGACCATCAGATTGGGAGCTCATCTAATCCGACGCATATTAAGGCACAGGTTCACCAAGGTCCCTCCATATGCCCCACGCAGGATCGCAGCTAAGAGTTTCTAATCTTTTCTATTTAGAATTATATGAATTTCTTTTATTCTTTTCCTTTATTTCTTTTAATATAATCACTTTATTTCTTTCCTTTTCAACTTAAAATCTTTTTACTTAATAAATTTAGATTAATGTTTTATTAATTAATTTCAATATTTAATTTTAGCAAATACTTAATTTAGTTTTAATTAATTTAAAATTAGTTTTAATTAATTTAAAATCAATTTAGGGTTCACAAAACTATTTTAATCAGGATTAGCCTATTTTAAAATTAATTAGGTTGAAAACCAATAATTAATTTTTAGGTTTGTTAATCCTGATTCATCTATAAAGTCTACGCGTTTTGGGTCACAATAAGTTTTCTTAATAACCCTTTAGGGTTTTAAACTTTTAGAGTTTGTAATCAGTTAGGGTTTGAATCAGTAATGCACTAACGCTTCTCTTCTTCATGTCAATTCTTTTTAGGGTTAATCAGAAATTCTCCGCCTACGCGCCCCATGCCAATCAAAAAGCTAAGTTCCTATTTAATTATTATTTTAAATATTATTTATTTTTGCCTTATAAAATATAAATTAGGGTTTACTTTCCAATGTTAAAGAATTTCGCCTACACTAACTTCTCTTTATTTTTCTGTTATTTTCTCATATGATCAGAGTCAATCAAGTCAATCAAAGATTCAAAGAAGATCAAGGCAAAGCCTTCAAAGATGTGGAAATTAATTTTCCCTTTTATTTTTCTGGAAATTAATTTTCCCTTTTATTTTTCTGTTGTTTTCTTTTGCCTTTTAATTCCCCCACCCCGCAGGTGTTTATTGTAATAGCATAGGGCTTTAATTCTGCTTTTATTTTTCTGCTGTGGTTAGTAATCCTAGGGAGTGCAAGCTTCGTTAAATTAATTAGATCACTAACAATGCAAGATAAATATAATCGAATTGAATCACGTGATTGTTGCACCCACACACCTTTAGGGTAACCCCTCTCGTTGCCTGTTGCCTTATACTGTTGCCTTAATTGTTGCCTGTTGCCTCTAAGTGTACTAAATAGTCAAGTCCCTCGATCCCGAGGATACCTAAAGCAATGCCGCCTGTCACCTTCAAAGTTATAGAAACTCCCTCGATGCTGCCTTATAAAATGATTGTCCCAAATTGCTAAGGTATCCTCGCATGATGCCTAAACAGATAAATGACTATTATATCCTTCCCTTAGACTACCTGCCCTCTTTATGGTAGGGACAGTCTTATGGCGAACGATAAAGCGATGACCCTTCGACATCCAATTGAAAGACTTCCTGCCCTCTCATGGTATGGATAGACCCTTTCGCCCGAAAAGCTAAAAGAACGTTTTTTTCAAACTTAGGGTAGTTGCTATTAAATGCTTGCTCATATTCAAATTCAAATTCAAAACTTCAAAATCTTTTCCCACTCATTTTTTACTTTCAAACAAGGCTACGCTTATTTACAAGCTAATGTCCTTAAACGAATATTTTCTTATTCACACCCTACTTTTCAAACAATTCAAACATTTTGAAAAAAGCAAAGTGAGCCAAGCAATTAAGAGCCCATGGATAACCATGGATGCAAAGGGTGCCTTACACCTTCCCTTTGTATAACTTACCCCCCGAACTCAAAATCTTTTTAAAAGGTATTTTCCTGTTCTTTTAGCCTTTCCTAAATTGGATAAAATAAAAGTCGGTGGCGACTCTTGCTATCCGCAACATTTCGATATAAAAGTCAGTTCACCGTATAACACTTTCCCTTATGGGATAAATATATTGGTGGCGACTCTGTCTGATTTTCGCGAGCGTGCGACAGCTGGCGACTCTGCTGGGGATGTTGCTAGACCTGTGCTGGTCCATTCTTAGCGAGTCGATCCTAGCCTTTGTTTGTTTCTTTTATTGGGTGTTTATTTGTTTTTTATGTCTATATCTTGTATATATATTTGCATGTTTATTTTCTGCTTGCATATCATGTTTATTTCTGTTTGCACATCATGCATATGGATTATATTCTGTGTTCCTTGGGGTCTTCTGTTCTGTTTTGCAGGTGGGGGGTTTGTGTGAGGTAAAAGGCCCACTACCCAGGCCAGTGACACATAGGATTAGCGTGGATGCTCATGTTGACTACCGTAGCGCTTGCTATGGATGAGTTCAATATGGGATACCACAGCTGGGCGAGGTTCTTTCATGGAACACTGTGTCTGGCACGCTTGTTGCCTCAAACACTTTGTACCCCATGGGAACTGTAGACCCTGGTGACCATTAGGGACCACTTGTCCGTGTCTAGACTACATACCCGTGAGATTGGGGTGGGACAGGAAACCTTGGCTCCTACATACCATTGCTTCTTCATAGTTGAGGTTGGACCTTTATTTGGTCTGTTCTCATGGTGCTTGATATTCTGGTATTCAAAAAGGCGTCGAACCTTTGATCCTGTGACATTTGATCTACAAAGGCTTTACATCAGTCATTCAAAGGATTGCACAGATTGCTACTCAGATTATATGGACCTTGATCCCGTGCTTTTGCATTGCATAACATCATTGCTTTATCCACTTCATTTGTGGGGGATCCTAAAGTCTATTTCCAAAAAAAAAGGGGAAAAAGGAAAGAAAAAAAGAAAAAGAGAAATAGAAAAGCAGAAAAAAAAGAAAAGGAAAGATATTCTATAAAAAAAACAAAAAAACAAAAAACTTTGATTCCAAAAGAGAACAAAAAAGTGTGAAAAGACTTTAGGATCTCTCATAAACGAAACATGCATTCATACTATCATGCATTTCATGGTTCTCTCAGATACTTATGGGACCCTTTCTCTTCAGATTTCAAGATCAACAACAAATTTGACTTCTCACCGCCACGACTCCAAAATCAACTATGGAACAACTCCGTGAGGAAATGGATGAGATGAGGGAACAAATGGGTCATCTTATGTTGGAGATGCAAGACTTGGTCCATAATCAGGATGCACTAAAAGAAGAGAATAGTCAGTTGAAGACTCAGTTAAGCTTGGTTATGGAAATTCTAAAAACAGTACTAAGGAAGGAAAGGGATGTTGTTCCTACTGCTGCAACAGAAGTTGTTGATCCCTTCTCTTCAGTAGGATCCCTTCCCACTCATGGAATACCTCAGGAAGTTCCTCCTCAACTCCATGTGCCATTACCTCCATGCCAATCTATTCTTCAAGGAGGCCAAATGTGTGGGAAAAAGCTAAGAAACCTCAGAGAATTCTCAATCCTATCCCGATGCCTTACGCTCAGTTACTTCCCCGTTTGCTGGAGCTTCGGTTGGTTGAGCTACGAGAATTGGATACGCCTGAAAAGCTTCCCCCCACCTTTGATGCCAATGCTCGATGTGAGTTCCATTCTGGGGCACCTGGTCATGATATTGAGAATTGTAGGGCGCTGAAGCAGCAAATTCAAGATCTCATTGATTCAAAAGTGATTTTGTTCACCCCCGAGGGTATGTTTGTTCAAGGAAATGGGGTTCCAACTGCGGTGGAAGAAAAAGTTGATTCATACTTCTATGTCAGATCCACTTCAAATCAGAAGCATAATGCACCATCTTGGGTTCCAGGTTTCCCACCTCATCAATCTCCATTTGTTTCACAGCCAGATCAAAAGAGGAAGACACCTGAACAGAATGGGTATTGGAATCATTGCCATCAGCAGGGTCCACAAATGCCAAGGAGACCACCAAGAAGGATTGACCCAATTCCTATGACCTATAGTCAGCTGCTTTCTCATTTGCTCAAGGATTCTTTGGTCCAACTAAAGGAGTTTAAGCCCCCTCCAACATCGATTCCTCAAGGATATGACTTAAATGTAAGGTGTGAGTACCATTCTGGGACATCTGGACATTCAACTGAGAATTGTAATATTTTGAAACACAAAGTCCAAGATCTCGTTGACTCCAAAGTAATATCATTCACTCCAAATGGCCTGCGCATAAAACGAAGAGTTCATGCCTAAGTGAATGCCCGTATTCCAGAAAGTATCAAAAAAAAAAAAAAAAAAAAGAATAAGCCCAGAAGGAGTCAAGTCTCCTCAACTATGGCAATCATCATTTCCTTTCTGTGTTCTCATTTCAAGTATTTCCTGTTTTGTAGAAGGCTACTTCCTTGTTTGAACTCGTTGGTATGATAATAATGAAAACACCACAAATTCTCGAGCAACTTTGTCAGAATCTTTTTCAAAAAGTAATCAAGAATGTTTTGTAGAAGCATCTCTCATTCTCAAGGTTCTTATGCTCAGTTGTATCCGTGGAGGTTGGTGTTTCAGTTGGTGTTTGAGCTCTCCTTGCAACAAGTAACTTCTCTAAGTTTGGTGATCACGCAAAGTTCCTCCATGTTTGACGGCAAATAATTCTTCAATGAATATGCTTGGGGCTCCCGCACGAGGGATAAGCAAGACGCACTCTTATCTTGAGCATTGCATCATTCGCATTGCTCGAATCCCTAAAGCATTACAAATTCTTGGGTGACTTCGTCAGAATCTTCTTCCATGTGGTAATCAAGAGTATTCTACACAATGCTCCTCATTCTCAAGGTCTCCTTCACCACAAGTTCTCAGTTTGATGACCATGCAAGGTTCCTCCACTTTTGATAATGAATACTTCTACAACATCTATGCTTGGGGCTCCCGCATGAGGGATAAGCAAGACGTACTCTTATCTTGAGCATTGCATCACTCGCATTGCTCGAATCCCTAAAGTAAGGCAAAAGTTTACAATTCATGGATGACTTCGTTGGGGTTCTCTTTTGAAGTAATCTGAAGTGTTTGGAAAGAACTACAGAAAGTATTCAAGAGCAACAAGTCCAGACGGAGTCAAGTCTCCTCAACAATGGCATTCATTTAGTTTCTTCATTGCATTCTCATTTGTAACATTTTATTGTTTGTTTAAGCATTGCTAGCATGTAAAAACTTGTTAATTTTTGAATGAAAATCATAATACATTGTTTATGTTTGTCTTGAAGTAATCCATTCGTTATCACTTATAAAATGTTTTGGCATTACGATACCAACTTTACTAATTGCTTGCTTAGGCAAAAGCTGAGGGAGCATGATGAAAAATAAAAATGCAAAATCTCTAATCGTGTGTTTTTGAATAAAAAACCCTACTGAGGATGTACAGGCATTATTTCAAATCCCCAAACACCGGAGATATAAGGGAGATAGACCCTCGTCAACCCCTTTGAGCCTTGAAGGAGGAGTTTCTTTGCTAATCACAAAAACCCTTATTTTAACCTTGGGGCAGGGTAGTGTTCGTTTAACTTGATCGAGTGTTCAAAACTCAATAAAAGGGTATGCATCTAAGGATACAACAATGGTTATCCTTCAAAAGGTTGAGGAATGTCAAAACCGCAATGATTATCCTTATTCCATCAAGAGATCAAGAGATGACGATACCACAGTGGTAATCCTTCATCAAATCAAAGGAGTGAGGCGGTCACGATCACCTCCAACGAATCAAAGATAATGCGAGGTCACACGACTTGTTCAAAAAATATACATAGCAAAAAGAAATGGCAAAAAAAGATATAAGAAGAAAAGGATGAAAAGAAAAATGGCAAAAGAAGCATAGAAAAAAACTGTCAAGCAAGAACAAAGTCGTGTGACAATGAATCAAAAGAATAAAAGGTGAGCGACCGCCATGTCCAAAGAACGTCATTGATTCCTCAACCATTTCAAATTCCTTGTGAGGGATGAACACTCGTATCAAGGTAAATTGAACATAGGACTGGAGAACATCACGAAGGGGGTGGGTACAAATAATTTTGAGCCTAAAAATCCTTTATTTTCTAAAAACCGCGAACCCGACCAAATTACAACCCCTAAAAGTCCTAATTGAAGTAGGGTTTGTTTTGAAAACACACTCCGACGAGATAGCGTTCGACTGACTTCCAATGAAGCGAAACTCATATTCATGTTGGTATCGTATGCTTGCTTTATCTTCCATATGCAAAAATCGAGGTTGTGTCACAACCTCATCTCATAAAAAGTTTACAACTTCAAGACTAACATAGGCTTTGCATTAGAATCATCATTCTTAGAATTAACATTCTTTTGCATGCAAAATATGTGCTTAACATCAAGGAAATTTTCAAGGATGAGAATCAATGAGCAACTTGATCATGTCAAAATACAAGAGACTTGAGAACTCCGAGGAGTAAAAGCTAATCACTTCAAATGTTGACCATCAAGGGGCAGGTTCTCTAAAGAAATCCGTCGGGCATGAACAGTTGATGCGTTCTTTGATTACTCTATGAGGAAGAGTTTGAAGACTCCGTTGAGCGTGGTAAAGTTGTCTCCATGTTCGCGTGACTTCAAAACAAAGAAGCTTAGGGATTCCAGTAAGATGTACCTAATCAGGGGCAATTAAGTCGAGGTTTGACCTCTCAAATTCGGCATATCTGGGGAAATCATGTCGATAAATCTCTTCAAGCTTTGATCAATCTGGGGCAATCATGTCGAGGAACCACCCTTGGTTTCAACCAATCTGGGGCAGTTACGTCGAGATTCGACAAATCTCTCCAAGAATCCTTTAGGGAAAATTCCTTCATGGGTCGTGAAACTTGGGGCAAGATCTTCTGAGTTTTGTTGTCCTCTCCCTAATCATAGGAGTTTATTTCTCCTGGAACCTTGGTCTCTCCCCAAGCGTGGAGTTTATTTCTCCCGAGAGTTTGTTCCATTCCTCAAGCATAGGAGTATATTTCTCCTAGGAGTTGTCCTACTTCCCTAGCCAAGGCTCATTACCTGGATTTCTCATCCCCAACATGGTGAATCGAGGGAATCTCCTCAAGCTGAAAATCCTCCAAGCAGTGGCACATGGTGAGAAGTCAGAGAAGGTGCATCTTACAAATCAAAGTCCAATATCTATTGGCACCTCCACATGGTCCTTAACACTAAGGGGATTCTCCCTGGTGTTTACATCACTAATGCCTTTATTTGGCATTCTGCATATAGTACTCATTGCACATAACATTACATCCTCAAAAGCGTAGCATATCCATCAAAATGGAGCATTACGCCACAGAAAAATTCAAACATGCATACAAAGCATAAGCCAGATAATACAAATCATCCCTCAATCAAGACAATAATACATCCCCACACAAAAGGTTGTCCTTACAAATTCTGATTGATATCTGCTACTACATTTCAAATCTCTTCCAACCACGGTGCCGAGGCGAGGTATCTTCAATCTCTGATGAGTGTCTGACACAATGTCTTCTTTTCTCCTGATGTTGAGTCGATGTTGAGTCATAGATCGTAAAAGATCTTATTCTTTCAGTCCTGAAGATCATGCTTAGGTCTTCTCCTGATGTTGAGTCGATGTTGAGTCATAGATCGTAAAAGATCTTATTCTTTCAGTCCTGAAGATCATGCTTAGGTCTTCTCCTGATGTTGAGTCGATGTTGAGTCACAGATCGTAAGAGATCTTATTCTTTCAGTCCTGAAGATCATGCTTAGGTCTTCTCCTGGTGTCGAGTCGATGTTGAGTCATAGATCGTAAAAGATCTTATTCTTTCAGTCCTGAAGATCATGCTTAGGTCTTCTCCTGATGTTGAGTCGATGTTGAGTCACAGATTGTAAGAGATCTTATTCTTTCAGTCCTGAAGATCATGCTTAGGTCTTCTCCTGGTGTCGAGTCGATGTTGAGTCATAGATCGTAAGAGATCTTATTCTTTCAGTCCTGAAGATCATGCTTAGGTCTTCTCCTGGTGTCGAGTCGATGTTGAGTCATAGATCGTAAGAGATCTTATTCTTTCAGTCCTGAAGATCATGCTTAGGTCTTCTCCTGATGTTGAGTCGATGTTGAGTCATAGATCGTACGAGATCTTTTTCCTTTCGGTCATTGTTTCATACAACCATCCTCTTTGAAAACCCCGTGTCGACACCGCTACCACGTTATAAGCTATCTCCATCCAAATCCATTGTTCACTGTAAATATTGCCACCAAAAACCAAAAAATTTTTTTTTCTTTCCCCAGCAGATATCAAAACAAAAATAAGGATAACACCTACACCATCTTTTCAGGACAAATTTCAGGTCTTTGTATTTAATCTTCTTAAACCTTGAATGTTCGAAAGGCTAACGCCAATCTCGCTCTCAGGTTTAAGACGATTAAATAGGGGCAGCTGTCATACCCCAAATTTGTCCTACCCTTTAATTTCTAACTGGCTTTAGCTTCGTATTTCATCTGCATACCTCCATTAGGACATTAAATTAACTCATGCATCATTAACGAATAACTTTGGCTTGGGATCAAAGACCTTGAAAAGTGTGGCATGATTCATCTGGTTCTTCTTTGAATTTTGACTTATGGATGGAAGCTTCTATCATCATCATCAGAGGCTTAATGGAGTCGGTTGGTTCAAGTTGGTTTTACTATCATTTGAGATATTGGGCCACTTCATTACAAGGTCATAAATCATTAATTGGCTTTGGTTCTTATGCAAGAGAAAGAAGTGGATTCTTTGGAATTCATTTTGTCAATTCAAGTCGATTCATCTTTAAGTCAATTGATTGGGCTATCTGCAAGGATTGGATAAGAGATACGGCATTGTTTCAAGTCTAGGGGTTTATGGTCACGTTTTGACTAAGTCCATCTTAGGATGAATTTTGGGCATGTTTGTTAATGCTAAGGATTCAAACTTTATTCAAGACACCAGAGGTCCTTACACTACAAGTTCCAAACCTTTTGTTACTGCAATATCGTGTTACAGAATCCACCTTCATGATCCAACCAAGGTTGCAATCAAAAGATAAAAAAAAAATAATAATAAAAGGGCTCAAAGCAGTTGGCAATACTACTGATTCATCAGATTCCAAACGGTTCCATAAGCCAAAGCATAAACATTACATGTCCCTACAAAATTCACATACAGTATCTCCCTACACCATTCAGCTACCAACCCATTACAAAACAAAGAAAACCATATTTCAAAGTCCAAACAGAAGTCCATCTATGAATCACAATTCAATACACAATCATAAAGCACTCCCACCAATCCACTTCAGTTCACAATAAACTCCAAGTAAATACATTTACACTAACAGGAATTGCTAAACTCATTTTCTAGCTATCAACACCCTGACTGTATAGTTGATTCTAATTGATTCACCGATCCATCCGCGGCATCTCATCGCGCCGAGAGCAGCCAGCATTCAGGAGCAAACTTACATCAAAACAAAATATGCACTAAACAGTCCACGCAATAACACATCCGAAGCCGCCCTGCATTAGTTCAGAAGATGGGAAAGCAAAAAACAGTTAGAATCGGTCCCTGCATGCATCAAGAAAAGCCATACAATTTCACACACAATGCAGTCATGTATCAATTCATCAGTCACATACACCAACACATTCAAACCATATCACACAACTATCTTCATTCAAAACAGTTCCGTAAACTAAACCAAAACAGTCCCATTTCGTATCATTTTCAAATCAATTCATCCTAACTTCAACAGAACCTAACTCAATTCTAACTATGCCATTCAAAAACCAATTCAAAAACCAGTCACCCTGCCATATACATCATTCAGCCATGCACACATCAGTACCACGTTCAAAAAACCAAAACATACCTATAACCATTATACTCTATCCTAACAGATTTTCACTAACAGCCCCTGTTAAACCCAAGTCCTAACACATTAACCTTTCACTAACCTGCATATCACACAAAAATACCACAAATTTAATTCAGCCCAAACCAGTTCCATTTCAAGCCTGCAACATTAGAATAGAGTCAGAATACCATCTTCATGTGCACACATATCATCAAAAACTCCACAGTTCCATCAACTATAAAGCCTACATCACTTCCACATATCAAGTCTACTCAAACTGATTACTAACAGCAGTCACACAATTACCGGTTCGTATCCTAACAAGATCACCCTAATATCCTGACAGTTACAAAACACAAAAAAGGAGTTACCATTTCAATAAGTCGGCATCTCGAAGACTCGGTTAAGAACCAATGGTGGCTCAGGCATCACGCATCCAATGTGGCTCGAATGGAAATCATGAGGCCTTATCCTACAGCCGTCATATGTATCGGTATACCAGACCTGCAGCATTCCTGTAAGACCAAAAGGAACAGTTTAGTTGTCAAAATGAATTAATGAAAAACTATAAAAAAGGGAAGGAGAAAGAAACTAACAAAAATCAAAAATCAGATATTAGTCCCACATTCAAGAGATTGAAAAAAAAACACCTTGCAAGATAATTCTGAGTCCCACATTCAAGAACTCACAATGATTACCCAATCATTGCTGTATAAAAGTCAGTGCCACCATTCAGGAAAGGAGGGAAGAAAAAAGCACAAGCTTCATCATCGTTTCGCTTGCAAACGTTGAAGGAAGAAGTGTATAGTCAAAAGTTCAAATACACACCATTTTCACACGCCATAATTCACCTTCATAACCTCCATCTTCATTCTTCTCATCCCTCCATTTTCTTCTCATCTTCAATCATCCATCTCTCTCCACTTCCACCACCATCATACACACTCCTCTCATCTTCATTCAACCTTCTCCATCTTCTCCAATACTTCACTTCACGTTCTTCACACTCCACACCATCTTCAAGCTTCTACAAATCCACAACTTTCCTTCAACCTTCATCTCTTCTTCGATTCTATTCCACTCTCTTCAATCTGCAATTCTCTTCATACCTCAATTCCGAGAATCTCCACCAATTCTTCAATCTGCAAACAGAAACAAAGAGAGGGAAGAAAATCGATAACAGAAAATTGTAACAGAAAATAATCACGAAGCGAATCGGAGAGAGAGATAGAGAAGAAAAAGATTATCAAAAGAGAACCATGACTAACCTCATAACGGTGTCGCAACTCACAATCTCCATTTTGTTTCCCCAATCATCATCATGATCTTCAGCTTCACGCTGCATCAAACGCGTCGACAATAACTTCATTCATCCATCATCTTCACGCTTCATCGTCAACAACTTCGCTCCATCAGCAACCTTCAACAACCTTCAATCACCAATCTCGAATCCTAGCTCTATTTCGATCGCGTATCATCATCAAGAACATCGCAAAGAACGAGTCGAAGACGAAATTGAGAGGAAGGGACCGAGAGGTTGAAATCTGAGATGAAGGGACTGAGACGAAAGCAGACAAAATAAAACGGAGTACGTGAGTTCACGGCGGCGGAGGAATCTTCGATCAGAGATGAGAGCCAGGAGGCGCCGCTGCGTCTGAGTTGAGAGGAAGAAGACGTAATCTGAAAGGTCACATACAATCTTACCCTAATCCCCTTTCCCTTTTTAATTTCTCTTTTTAATTCAATTACTTTTTAAATTTAATTTAATTAAAAATCTGATAAAGAAATTTGTGAGTAGAAACTGGACTGAAATCCCTGGGCCACCGAGATTTGCCATGCTTCACCCCCTTTTTTTGAGCCCACCGTACATTTTTTGGCAAAGCTGAATAACAAAAAAGGCCATAACACTTGGGCCATGTAATTACTGCTTCCTCATACCCCTGGGAGCCCAGCACACCCCTTTGTTTTCTGAATGCACAACATAGCACTTTGGGCCACCAGCCTGGGCCCTGCGCCCTTACTTCTACTGCACCACCATATTTCTTTCACACCCCCCTGTTTCTATTTTTTTTAACTACTAGAATTTATATTTTAATTAGATTTTTTTTCTATTTTCTTTTATGTAATAAAAATGCTAATTCTCTACCATCATTTTTAGACTTTGACATAATTTCTTTTAACATAAAAAATGTTCACAAAAAATATTAGTTTTTAGGCTATTTGTTTTTAGTCTTTTTACTTGACTTGCAATTCAATTTCTCCCATAAAAATGCAATAAAAAAAATATTAGCTTCTTAATTAGATTTTAGGCTAGTTTAATTCAGACTTTTAATTCAATTTCTCTCATAAAAATCAACATAAAAATAATAGTACTTTTAATTCACTTTTGTGCTATATTTTGACTTGTTCTTTTTCATGCTATTTTCAATATTCTACTTAGCGCTTTATTTTTCATGCTTCTTTTAAATCCTAACCTTAGGTAGAAACCATGATAATATTAAGTAGAAATTCCCATTCATATTAGACTAGTTTACTTAGGCTAGTTTCTTTTCTTTTTTTAACCATAAAACATCTAAAAATATTCAAATAAACTCCCATTAAAAAACACCAAGAAAACTCATAAAAAATGACTAATAAATACTTTGACTAATAAAAAGGGAATGATAGCTTGTAACTTCCCTTGCTTAAGGGATGTTCGAGTGCTTGGAGCTCCCTTGCTTAAGGGTTCCAATCAGGCGTAAGTTCCCAACTCCTAAAAAACACCAACCAAAGAGTAACTCGAGTTTCCCTTGCTTAAGGGATTTCCTCGAAACACTCAAACTCTCTCTCTCTTCTCTCGCTTTCTTAAGGGCACCGTTATTTCCGCTCCATTGCATCCTAGGCTATCCCCTTGTGCAAGAGCGCGAACGTTAACGCCGCCCAACTAAAAAACACAAAAACAAACAGAAACTATGGAGCCGAACTACGGCGCTCTGATTCCTGAAAAGGATACGTAGGCATCAAGTCGCGGGGCTTGAACGAGCACACTTGTAAATATTCCTTCTTTTCCCCGTATTTCTTTTGCATTCATTAGCATTTAGACATAGACATAGTACACACCCTTTAGATAGAAACCAACATAGGTGGATACCATCGAGTACGATGGGCGCGAGGGGTGCTAGTACCTTCCCCTTGCGTAACCGACTCCCGTACCTTGATTCTCTGGTCGCAAGACCTTGTTCCTTCCTTTGCTAGGTTTTCTGATATTCCTTTCCCTTATGGGATAAATATATTGGTGGCGACTCTGTCTGATTTTCGCGAGCGTGCGACACTTGGGACTCAGTGATGCTAACTGAATGCTTATTGTGACTTCAATCCTTCTGAATTGTTCTACCCGACACCTTCAATTTGAGCTTCAAGTGAACATGGAGGATGATTAATCTACAGTTACAGATGAGCTGCGACCATCTGAATAGCTTCACTATGCCCTAAGGAACGTGTCTGGATGCTTGGCTTTGCTTGAAACCTTCTGAATTTCTCTATGGACCTCCAACTGCAAGAGCTCTAAAGTGAAAGCAACAATGGTGTTCCTCCACCTACAGAAGTGATCCAAGTGCTTGGATCACCTCAAATGAACCCCCTTGAGATGTTAGAATGCTTACTTTCTAAAGAGAAGCTCTGGTTTGAAGGAAACGATTCTTCTTGCCAAAGAACTTTGAAAAACCATAAGCATGAGAAGAGAAGGAGAAAGCAAGGAATAGAGTAGCTTTGGTGTGTCTAATTATTGAGGTATGCACTTGTATTTATAGGCAAATGATGCAGGGCAATTGGAGATAGTAAGCTTGCTTAGTGAAGTGAGTTTGGTTTCCTTGGCTATGAAGAAATGTAGGAAAGATCCATATGTAATGATGAGCTCTTTGATACCACTCCCTAGTGTCATACCCCAATTTTTGACCTAAGATACCACCTCATATCATCTGCATATGCATCATTTGCATCTCTAACAAATTGCATAGCTTGTGTTTGCTACTTGTGCTCAGCAGGGTTTAATCAAGAAATCACTCATCAGTACAAGTAACAACCAATTAGGTTTTTGTTCTCCCTTCATCTCAAAAGAACTATCTTCATCAATAATCAACATTTGGTCCTCAGAGATTCCACTTCAACAAACTCAGCAGCTTTGAATCGACTGAATTAGGGTTTTGATTGAAGGCAGCACACTCCTGACTTTTGCTCAGAATTTGGCCTAATGACTTGGGACATGACCTCAAGACCCCAAGTGCATCATTTTGACCTAATCCATTAGCTCATAACATCTCCTACACAAAGATTGATCAGACAAATCCTCAGATCAGGGTTTTGAACTATCAGGGACTGAAATCAGGGATCACATTTGGGAAACCCTAAAAACCCCCAGGAAGTCAATCAAAGGTTTCAATCATCTTCAAATAATCCCTATGACAATATCCAATGAAGATTGTGTCTCAATTCAAGATCCACAGACATCAATTTCATCAGGTCGACAATTAGGGTTTTTGACCTAATTCACTGAACAACTGACTTTTTAATCAGGACATGGTGCCACAACTCAAACCATGGCTCAATATCCTCTAATGCTTCAATATGATCCATTCATACCATTCATATGGTGAGGATAGCCTGTTTCATTTGAAATCTCCAGAAACGCGATTCGTCTGAAAAAGTCAACTGTGCAAGATCACCATTGACTTTTGGGGAATTTTGGTCAACCATGACTTTTGAAGTTTTGAATCATCAATATATGATATGTGAAGTCATTTGATCAAGAAAAATCAAGAAAATCAATCAAGAATCAAAAAGTCAAAAGTTTGACTTTTCATACTTAGAAAAATTTCTAAGTGTTTTTCATGGTTTTTTCCAAACTTTGGAAGGGAATTTCTCAAAATTTCACCTACAAACTGAAAAAAACTTCCAACATGAAAGTTGTAGATTTTGATCCAATAAACAACTTTGACACATATAAATTTTTTCCATAAGATCAACCATTTAAGAGATATGGAGCTTCAAAGTTGGTATCTTTTGAAAATTTCACTTAAAACTTCATTTTCTTCAAAGTTCATGGATCTTTTTCACCCACTTCCTTAAGGATCTTGAAGAAACTTTCAACTAGGGTTTTAAAGTGTGTAATATGAGCTTTCCAAAATGTCCAAGAGCAAGAAAAAATATGGAGTGTAGCTATGGTTTTGAATTATGCATTTAGTGATCTTTTTCACTTGAATTTTCACCATTTTTCACTAAGTTTCAAGACTACATGACCTATAATCCAAGCAATGATGCATAGGAGCAATAATTGAGAGATATTTTCTGATTAGAAGATCAGAATGGAAGAGGATAAGAAGCTTGAGAAATAACCATGGTTAAGTCACTTTTAACCATTTGCATTTAATGTAAAAGATTCCTTTTTATCTCTTAAGCCAAATCATCATTCTTGATCAACTTGCAAGAGCTTTGTATTCAGAAACTTTGGCCTATAAATAGAGGTCCTTACCTCATTCAAAATGACACCAAAACCTCACAATTATAGGTTTTCTCTCTTCTTTCTTGAATTACAAGTTTCATAGTTTTCAAAGAGGTAGAAAACTCAACCTCCAAACCCTTGAAGTTATGGCCAAAGTGATGGTTCTAGCAAGTCATAAACATCATATGGGATGTGTTTGAACCACTCACACACCCCAAATCACCCCAAAACTCAGATTCACTCTTCAACCTCCATATGAACACATAAAGAGCCTTATCATGCCAATTTTCATTCCAGATCATTTCTGTCCAAATTAACACTTCCCACACCTCACATATATCACATATAAGCTATCTAAACACTCATCACCAACCTGAAACATCAGAATCATAGAGCTCGATTCACACTTAGGCTTAACTGCAGATCGGGTACCTCCAACTACTCCAGGTGTTTTCAATCCACTCCAAGCATCCAGACACCTTCCATATGGTTCATTGAAGCTGTCCAGATCAAGCAACAACATCTGTAACACCTCCTTCGCAAAATTCAATCTCCAGCTTGGCCGTTTTTGAGGTAAGTGTTCATGAACTTCAAACTCTATCATACATGCATCATAAATGCAAAACTGAGTTACCATCTTGTTTCTGCACCATCACTGAATAATAACCCTCAATCAATTGCATCATATCATGATCATACACGATTTCACAAAGATTTTTCATATTAGGGTTCTTCGTGTTCATCAGAGGATTAATCATCTTAGAGCAAAAATAAATGAAATTAAAGGTCATCATCATGTTCCTCGTCCAAAACCGAGTGAGATAGACCCTTTGATCGATCAAAACAAAACAGTTTTGAAGAAATTTGAAAATCAGTTAGGGTTGTGTTCTTGGCGCCAGATTTGGTTTGGGAAATTCAAATTCTTGATTTAAAATATATTTTATCAAACGCGTATGTTTAACAAGCCACAAGCGTGGCTCAGTTGGTCCATGTTTTGGCTGGTGAGAGAGAGGGCGTGAGTTCAAGCCCTAGTGGAGACAAAACCAATTTTTTGCAACCTATTTTCTTTCATTTTTTAACAAACTTCACCAATTAATTTAACCAATCAAAATTCATTATTTTCACTTCATTTTTTTTACACTCTTTATTTAATATACATATTTTGATAATATTAAAAAAAATATCAAAAAAGGATTCATTTAATATATTTTTAATTGAGTTTAAAATGACATGTTTTAAATGTTTTTAATACTTTTAAATATTGTTTTTCACTTGATTTTTCAAACTTAATCACTTGTAAATATTTTTGGAGCAAACCCTAATCATCTAAGTGTTAATTGAGGATAACCTTTTTGTTTATTTTGATTAATTTGATTCCTTTCAAAATTCAAATCGTTTTAAAACAAGCGATCGCGATTCTTTTCAAAAACGATAAACCATTTCTTTTTGATTCTCAAAGGAAACTATTGATTAAATCTTTTTTATTGATCAATTGATTTTCAAAACGAAATGGGGCCTCTCGAATATTAGAGAGTATAAGACCCACTCCTTTTTCTTTTTACACAGTCTTTTTATTCAAAATAAATAAACTTTCTTTCAAAACAAACTTTCAAACAGTTTTTCAAACGACGCGTCTGCTTTTCAAATATACCATGGGCCTCCATGTAGGTATAAGTCCCGAGCCCTTTCGTACATATCCATTCCAGTACATGAAATTAGGTATTTCATTGTACGCCTTTTTGTACATACACCTTTTTTGTACATACCTCGATCAGTTTGTTTTTTTAAACTTTGAATAACAAACCAAAAAATGAAGGTTTCTTTAAATCTTCCCAAAAATATACCACGGGCCTCCATGTAGGTATAAGTCCCAAGCCCCTTGTAAATACCTGTTTACATAGCTTTGAATAAATTCAAGTGGACCTCTCCCCGAGTGTGAGTCCCGAGCCCTGTGTATACAAATGGATCATGCTTACAGGTATATTTCCTTCATAAACCCCATTATATACACACACTTTGTCATACATATATATAATTGTTCATACCTGTTCATGTTTGTTCATACTTGTTCATGTTTGTTCATATGTGTGATATGTGTGCTTGTTCAACTTAGTACAACACTAGGTTCCCCATAGCCTCCTATTGGGCTTCGTGCAAAGAATCTCCCTAGTTTAGGTTAGGACATAGAGTATGGTTTCCCGGTGAAATCGCTCTAAGAGCTCAAACCAACTATACCATGCCTCCCCTTGGGCTTTGTACAAACGAGTGACCCTCCCATAGCCTCCTCTTGGGCTTACAATGCAAGGACCCTGGATTGTCCCTCCCATAGCCTCCTCTTGGGCTTACAATGCAAGGACCCTCGGATAGCCTCCTCTTGGGCTTCGTACAAGGACCCACGGGCTTCTTATAAGCATCCCCCAATATCCAAATCAAATACCCTAGGAGATTAGACATTTTTCATCTCTATGCTAGGAGTATCTCTTCTATATCATCACAAACAATCAATCAATCAAAATCAAACTTTTTTGCCACAAGGCTGGCTAATCAATCAAACCGTTTTGCCACCATACTGGCTGATTAATCAAAGTTTTTGTCACAAGGCTGACTTCATTGAAACTTTTGCCACGAGGCTGGCTGATTAATCAAAACTTTTTGTCACAAGGCTGACTTCATTGAAAGTTTTTGCCACAAGGCTGGTTAAACAAACAAAAATCAAACAGATGTATGTGATGATATAGATTAGATACATCTAGCATTTAGACGACATTTGTCTATTTTCCTTTGCTTCCACTAGCATAAGTGGGAACTACGATTGCTCTGACTTTCTCAACATCCCTTTGAGAATACGTAGGCACAAGGTCGATCCTTGGCGAGCAAAACAAAACAAAAAAACCATTCAAACCTTAGCACCCGTAGACCCCGAGCTACAGATGCTCTGATTCCCTTTAATGGATATGTATGCAGAGGATCGCGATGATCTTTTCGAGCATAGTCAAACAAACACCTTAGGTCCCACCTATTTCACAACAGAACCTTCACCGTAGCATAGAATAAAAAACAATAAAGAACCCTGTAGAGTACTACAGATACGTTGGGTGCTAATACCTTCCCTTCGTATAACCAACCCTCTTACCCCAAGATCTCCCCCCACTTTTAGGTTATTGCAGCTTTTTTCCTTTTCCTCCTTTGGAAATAATAAAAAGTTTGGTCGAAACAAAGAAAAATCATTTTTTATGAGCACTCGAGCCCAAAGAAGGCATCAGGTGTCTCATCCCACAAAAAAGAGGAACAAAACGATTTTTCGCCCGCGACAGAAAAATGGCGACTTCACTGGGGACCATCTTTTTATTGTTTCCAAAGGAAGGGTTATTTCTAATTATTGTTTTTATTTTAATTTTTGTTACATGTGTGATTCTTTGGTTCTGTTACTTGCGTGGTTCTGTTACAAGTGATACATTATGGACAAATCCTAACCCGGATTAAGTACACATAAGAAATTAGGTGGAGGGTATAGTCATGTGCAGGCGCACTTGAGAATCCTTCCGCTCAGTGGAGGTTCCTTGTTGGTAATATATGTTTAGCATGCTTTCGTAGCGAAGACATTATTGCCGCATTGAACTGTAGAAGCTGAGTTGGCTGTAGAACCCCAACCCATCCTGGCCTTATTAGGACGTGGTGCAGAAACGATCCAGGTGAAGACTTGGATAGTTGTCATGCGGAGAACCACACTCAGACGAGTTTTTCTTGAGAATATTTCTGGCTCATCAGTTTAGTCGTGAAAGCCGGTAATATCCGAAAGAAAAACGTAGACTCTGACGTATCAGTAGAACATGTTGTACAGGTGATTAACTAGATCTATCCCTATTTGGTTCTCTGACCTCATGCTCGTGACGCTGGACCTTTGAACCTGTGTGTACTATGTTTGAATTACCATGTTTGTGTACCATGTTTGCGTTACCATTACCATGTCTGTTTTACCATGTTTGAATATGTGGCATTCATGCATCCACGCATTCATACATTAAAAAAAAACCCATCTTTTTTTTTTCCATAAAAACATGATTTTTCCAAAGATTTAGAGAAATTTTCTTTGCAAACATTTTAGGATTTAGTCATGGAAGAAGTAAAAAGGCATACCAAGAAATACGGTTTCAAAGCGCCTGATGTGGGAAAACTGATAGAGTTAGCATCTTCTGTACAAAATCCTTCCAATTTTAGGAAAAGTTATGGAAAACTTTTGCCTATCTTGAACACTCATGTTGATGAAGGACTTCTCAAAACTCTGGTTCAGTTCTATGATCCCGTCTACCGTTGTTTCACCTTTCCAGACTACCAGTTGGTACCGACCTTGGAAGAATATGCCAATCTTTTGGGTATTCCTGTGTCTGACAAAATACCTTTCAATGGTTTGGAAGCCATTCCTAAGTCACATGTCATTGCAACAAGTATCCACTTGAAGAAATCTGAAGTAGAGAGTAATTGGACTACCAAAGGAAACCTTCCGGGTTTAACTTCACACTTCCTGGTAAAGAAAGCCTTTGATTTCATTGAAACTGGTAGCATGATAGCTTTTGAAGCTGTACTAGCCTTGCTCATCTATGGGTTGGTTATGTTTCCCAATGTCAACAACTTTGTTGATATCAATGCCATAAAGATCTTTCTGATTGGAAATCCTGTTCCGACTTTGCTTGGTGACATGTATTTCTCTGTTCATCATAGGAATCGCCAAGGCGGTGGAATCATTGTATGTTGTGCACCTCTATTGTTCAAATGGATTGTTTCACACTTACCTGAGTCTCCTATTTTCACAGAAAACCGAGAAGGTTTGCGTTGGCCTCGAAGACTTATGTCTCTTACTAATGATGATATCCGTTGGTATACCTTGGCTCGCTGTGGTACAGAAACCATTGATAGTTGCGGAGAATTCGCCAACGTACCTCTCATTGGTACACAAGGAGGAATTAACTACAATCCGATCTTAGCCCGACGACAACTCGGGTATGCAAATTCAGTTAAACCTGTTGGTCTCGCAGTAGAAAGCTACTTCTATCAAGAAAGGGAAGATCCTCAAAGGTTGAAGACAAGAATGATGAGAGCTTGGTACGACGTCCGATGGAAAGAAAAAGGTGAGGAAAGGAATTGCATTGCTACGGACGCCTACACCTGCTGGGTAAAGAAAAGAGCAAAGGAGTTTCAAATGCCTTATGATTATGAAAAACCCATGTCTCTTGTGGTATCTCAACTACCCAATATTCCCATTCCTACTATGAAGGAATACCAAGACACTTTAGCCAAGATGAGGTTAGAGAAAAATGCTTGGGAGCACAAGTTTCGTAGGACCGATATGGAAAACAGAAGGTTGAAGAAACAAGTGAAAGATCACAAAGAAACTCTCTACTGTCAAGATGGATGGCTCATGAGTAAAGATGAGAAGATTCGTCAGAAAGACGCTGCAATCAAGAGGTACATCAAAGAAAGCAAGAAAAAACCTGAAGGTTCAACAAGCAACGCTCCAACTCCTGACGATTGGAAGAATATTGTTGACAAGCTAAAGACCGAAAAGGCCGAATTGAAAGCTTACTATGGGAAAGAAATCATGAAGCTCAAGCTGCACAATGCATTTGGTTCTTCGTCTGATGAAGATGTTTAGGATTTGTTTAGTTTTTTATTTATCATTTGCTTTTGTAAGGAGCTACGCTCCAATGTTGTAACATTTCCCATTATTGCAATAATAAAAAAAAGTGAATGAATAAAAGATCAGTTTGTGTACAAATGTTTGCAAGAAAATAATCGTTAAAATATTTGGAAAAATCATAAATTTCTTTTTACATACATCATTCTGCATATCGAGTCTGTTGTATAGGGTCTCATCTTTTGGATCTTTCTCCAATAGATCGTCAAGCTGTCGCGTCTCAAAGTTTCTCGACCGCGCTCGCAATCAGATCACAGATACAATACTCGTTCAAGCAGAAGAAGAGTAATGGAACACTCTGAACAAGAGAATGTTGAGCTCCGTGGTACAGTGACCACCCTTCAGGAAAAGTTGGAAAGTCTCACTACTCTGGTTGACTCCTTAATGGCCGCACAGAATCAGCCTCCGCCACCCAACAGTCAAGCAACAGTAACATCTGAAGTCATTACTCCAGTTTCTACGGTTGCATTCGGCATTCCATCTTTCTCCATGCCAGAAGGTTGGGGCACGCCTTTCAGCTTTGGTACAGGTTTCCGCCATAATGTTTCTGGGGTTCAAACATCCACAACTGAAGCGCCTGCTGCACAAAGTTCACAGTTTACTCCAAATCAGGGGGTAACTTTTTCTCAAGTCACTATGGCACTTTCTCAACCCACTATGACGGTTCCGACTCCTATGGTTCACACTGTTCCTTACGGAGACAATGAGATTTATCATGATCAGGGTGATAGCATAAATCAGCGAAGTCTTGTGGGAGATCTCCAAGAACAGTTTAACAAGATGCAGCTGGAAGTCAAAGCTATTCGGGGAAAAGATTTGTTTGGAAAGAATGCCCAGGAACTATGTTTGGTTCCCAGTGTACAGATACCTGCTAAATTCAAGGTCCCAGACTTTGAGAAGTACAAAGGTAGTTCTTGTCCACAAAGCCATCTTGTGATGTATGCCAGAAAGATGTCTACTTATGCAGATAATCATCAGTTGCTTATCCATTACTTTCAAGACAGTTTGACTGGTGCCGCACTGAAGTGGTACACAGGCTTGGATAGCACTAATATTCGAACATTCAATGACCTAGGTGAGGCCTTTGTCCGACAATACAAGTATAACTCGGATATGGCTCCAGACAGAGATCAGCTTCGGTCCATGGCTCAGAAAGATCATGAAGCTTTCAAAGAGTATGCCCAACGATGGAGAGAAACTGCTGCTCAGATTAATCCACCGTTAAAAGAAAAAGAGATGACAAAGATCTTCTTGAATACTCTCAGTCCGTTTTATTATGAACGCATGATTGCTAGTGCTCCAAGTGATTTCACCGAAATGGTAAACATGGGGATGCGTCTAGAAGAAGGAGTCCGAACCGGACGTCTGACTAAAGAAGGTGGATCTTCGAGTGGAACCAAAAAGTTCGGAAGTGGTTTCCAAAAAAAGAAAGAACAAAGTGTTGACATGGTATCCCAAGGGAGGCCAAGAGGAAATGTCAATCGTCCACGACAGGTTGCTTCTATCACACCAGTCGTTAACATAACACCGAATCCGAGATTCACTCCTCAGTTTCAGCAACAACAGCCTCGACCACAGGCTCAGCAGTTTAACAATAATCAGAATCGTGTGCAAAGAGCTCCAGAGTTTGATCCGATTCCAATGACCTACACAGAATTGTACCCTGCTTTGATTGAAAGAGGTCTTGTCCAAACTAAAGCACCACCACCAGTACCTGAGAAACTCCCATGGTGGTACAAAGCTGAGGTCTCATGCCCTTATCATCAAGGAGCACCTGGCCATGATCTTGAGCATTGCATAGCTTTGAAATATGAAGTTCAGAGGTTGGTTAGATCTAATCTCCTCTCTTTCAGAAATTTGAATCCTAATGTGCAAGCAAATCCGCTGCCCAATCATGGAGGGCATGTTGTAAACATGGTGTATGGATGTCCTGGCCAATACCGAGTCTATAATATCAACTTCTCAAGAGCAGATTTGGTACAAATGCACGCCACTCTTTGTCGGCGGCAGAATTTTCGCCAGCATCAATACGGTTCCTGTAGAATATGTTGTGTGGATCCTCACGGGTGTTCGATTGTGAGAAGAGATCTCCAAGTTTTGCTAGATAATGGTACTATTGAGATCTACAGAAATAGGGATGAAAATGAAGTTAACATGATAGGATGTTATCCGCATGAGCTTTTAGTCTCAGATATCAACTCGGAAATGCCTACAGTTAACGTCATCGTTCCTCATTTCAACATGCCTGAGCGCATGGAAGTTACTTACAACAAGCCGAAGGTTCCTGTTGCTCCTTTAATCATTTGTCTACCTGGACCTATTCCTTATGACTCTGACAAGGCAGTTCCATACAATTACAATGCTACAATGATAAAGAATGGACAAGAAGTTCCTTTACCTACTCTTTCATCTGTTGTAAACATTGCTGATGTAAGTCGTGTAACAAGAAGTGGACGTGTGTATACTCCACTACCTCCAAAGCAGCCTGTTACTCCTGTTACCGGGCAAAATCCTGTCAATACACCAGTAGAGAATCTTGAGGAAACTCCTGTCAGTAATGCAAACACTGATGTTGGTCAATCCAGTGGAACCAATGTCAATCCTGACTTTGATGAAATTTCGAAGCTTATCAAAAGAAGTGAATATAAGATTGTGGATCAGCTTATGCAGACTCCTTCAAAAACCTCAATACTTTCATTGCTTTTAAACTCTGAAGCCCACAGGGAAGCCCTGATGAGAGTTTTGGATCAAGCTTTTGTAGATTATGATGTGACTGTTGATCACTTTGATGGGATAATAGCCAACATAACAGCTTGCAACAATTTAAGCTTCTGTGATGAAGAACTCCCCGAGGAGGGTAAAAATCACAATCTTGCTTTGCACATTTCTATGAACTGTCAGTCAGATTCTTTGTCTAATATGCTGGTAGACACCGGATCTTCCTTGAATGTTATGCCAAAGACGACTCTTGCTCGTTTGTCTTACCAAGGAATGCCTATGAAATTCAGTGGTGTGGTAGTCAAAGCATTTGATGGATCGCGAAAATCTGTTATCGGAGAAGTCAACCTTCCCATGACAATTGGTCCACGTACATTTCAAATCACCTTCCAGGTCATGGACATTCAAGCTGCTTATAGCTGTCTGTTAGGACGACCATGGATCCATGAAGCAGGGGCAGTGACTTCTACGCTCCACCAAAAGTTAAAATTTGTAACAAATGGAAAATTGGTAACAATAAGTGGAGAACAAGCCTTGATGGTGAGCCATTTATCCAATTTCTCTTTCATAAGTGCTGACAGTGAGGAAGGAACGCAGTTCCAAGGTCTCTCTTTAGAAGACGAATCTTCCAAAAAGAAAGCATCAATCTCTTCTTACAAAGAGGCAGTGAAAGTAGTAAAGGATGGAACTACCACTGGCTGGGGGCAAGTGGTGATCCCTACTAAGAATGAAACTAGAGCAGGTCTCGGATGTTCACCGATGTTCTCAAACTGCACCAAGAAGGATGAAACCCTTCGTCCGATCAAAGAAACATTCATTAGTGGAGGATTCCTTAACCCAATTCCTCAAGAGGTTAATGTCCTTATCGAAGAATGCATCGAAGAAGGTCTCTCCGATAGTGAAGAAGAATGGAAATGTTATCTCAATGACTCGGGATACATATCTCAGGAAGAACCATACCCTCCTTTAGAGAAATCCAAAGGCAAAGAAACTGAGCCTGTTCCTGCAGAAATCTGGGACACCTTGGGACAACCAAGTGGGAAATTTGATTATATGGTGAAATACACTGCACCTGAAAGTTCAAAGATTTCGATTGAGGATATTCAACCAACTGGATGGGGAGATTCCTTTGAATATAATAGTCAACCAGAAGAGGCTTATCAGCCCTGTCAATTTTCTCAGCAGCCTGAAATTACTGAAGATTTCGGATTCAATGCATCTGCCAAGATTAACAATCCTGAAGATGGTTATTATCACATAAATGCCATTTTTGAAGATGAAGGGGAAGATGGTCCCGCAACTGACTCGGAAAGTGTCCCTGACAATGAGTCTCTTCATCCTGAAGACTGGGAAATACATCCTGAAAATTCTGAAGATTGTGACTCATCATATGCTCTTCAAGAAGTAGAAGAAGACCGTTTCAACTCTACAAAGAACAAGGGTGACAAACCAGGACCTTCAAATCCTGCTCGACCAGCGGTCAATGTCAATACTGAAGATAATTCTGGGGAGAATTTTCCTGAATACATAATACACAGAGGAGTTCGTTGCTACTGGAAAGCTGTCGACGTTCCGAATGTTGTTCGCCGCTCAAAGTAATCACCTCGCTGTTATTTTGACCTCCTGCCTTGCCCAAAGCAGAGAGATGTTTTATAGGGCTTCGCTTTTAAATGTTCCGCCCAAATAACTTTGTGTATAGGGCTTTGTTTTAAAAGTTTCCCTCTTTGTCCTGCCCAAGACAAATGAGTTTGTGTTTAGGGCTTTGTTTCAAAAATGAATCATAAATAAAGTGTCATTTTGAATTCCCTACATTATATGTTTTATTTTTGCTTTTTCTGGAAATGGTAATCCTAAAAAACCAAAATAAATTAAAAAAAAAAAAACTTTTCCAAAAAAAAATCTGCATACACTTCTGCATTCATAAATTTTCTGAAATAGATATAAATCACATGTGCAGATTTACTATTGATAAACCCATTGAATGCAATAACCCTATGCCCTCTCCCAACTTTGAGTTTCCTGTGTTCGAAGCCGAAGAAGAGGAAGAAGAGGAGATCCCGGACGAGATCTCTCGATTACTTAAGCACGAGGAAAGAGCCATTCTGCCTCACAAAGAGCCTTTAGAAAAGATTAACTTGGGTTCTGAAGAAGACAAAAGAGAAGTGACCATTGGATCGCTGCTTGATGCTGATATCAAGAGTAAGTTGACAGACCTTCTCAAAGAATATGTTGACGTGTTTGCCTGGTCCTACCAAGACATGCCTGGGTTGGATACCAATATTGTTCAGCATTACTTGCCGTTGAAGCCAGAATGTCCGCCAGTTAAGCAGAAATTACGAAGGACTCACCCTGATATGGCAAACAAGATCAAAGTGGAAGTTCAAAAGCAACTCGACGCAGGTTTTCTTGTCACCTCTGAGTATCCTCAATGGTTGGCTAACATAGTGCCAGTTCCGAAGAAAGATGGCAAAGTTAGAATGTGTGTTGACTACCGTGACTTGAACAAGGCCAGTCCAAAAGATGATTTTCCATTACCACATATCGACATGCTGGTTGATAACACTGCTAAGTTCAACATGGACGGGTTCTCCGGTTATAATCAGATCAAGATGGCTCCCGAAGACATGGAGAAGACATCTTTCATCACCCCATGGGGTACCTTTTGCTACAAAGTAATGCCGTTTGGATTAAAAAATGCAGGCGCAACTTACCAAAGAGCAATGACTACTCTCTTTCATGACATGATGCATAAAGAAATTGAAGTTTATGTGGACGACATGATAGCCAAGTCCAGCACCGAAGAAGAACATATTGAATACCTTTTGAAGTTGTTTCAACGACTAAGAAAATATCAGCTTCGCTTGAATCCTAACAAATGTACTTTTGGGGTTAGATCTGGAAAACTCTTGGGTTTCATTGTCAGCCAAAGAGGTATCGAAGTAGATCCCGACAAAATCAGAGCTATTCAAGAGATGCCTGCACCAAAAACTGAAAAGCAAGTAAGAGGATTTCTCGGACGATTGAACTATATCTCCAGATTTATCTCTCAAATGACTGCTACTTGTGGGCCAATTTTCAAGCTTCTCCGCAAAGATCAAGGGGTTGTATGGACTGAAGATTGCCAGAAAGCGTTCGACAGTATCAAAGAGTACCTGTTAGAACCACCAATATTGATTCCTCCAGTTGAAGGAAGACCATTAATCATGTACCTTACTGTGTTAGAAGAATCCATGGGTTGTATGCTTGGACAACAAGATGAAACCGGTAAGAAGGAGCATGCCATCTATTACTTGAGTAAGAAATTCACAGACTGTGAGTCTCGTTACTCCATGCTCGAAAAAACGTGTTGTGCTTTGGCTTGGGCTTCAAAACGTCTCCGCCAATACATGATCAACAATACTACTTGGTTAATCTCCAAAATGGATCCGATCAAGTACGTCTTTGAAAAGCCTGCCTTAACCGGAAGGATTGCCCGGTGGCAAATGCTGTTATCCGAATATGACATTGAGTACCGTGCTCAAAAAGCGGTCAAAGGAAGCATTCTCGCCGATCATTTGGCGCATCAACCAATTAATGAATATCAATCTCTCAAGTTTGACTTTCCTGATGAAGATGTCTTGTACTTGAAGATGAAAGATTGTGACGAACCATTACCCGAAGAAGGTCCTGAGCCCGGATCAAGATGGGGCCTAATTTTCGATGGAGCAGTAAACGCTTTTGGCAATGGAATTGGGGCAATCATCATCACTCCCAAGGGTACTCATATCCCGTTCTCTGCCAGATTACTATTTGATTGTACCAACAACATCGCAGAATATGAAGCTTGTATCATGGGTCTCAAAGAAGCCATTGACTTAAGGATTAAGATCCTCGACATATATGGAGATTCAGCCCTCGTGATTAACCAAATCAAAGACAAATGGGAAACTTACCACCCTGGCTTGATTCCTTACAGAGATTATGCAAGACGTCTGTTGACTTTCTTCAACAAGGTTGAATTGCATCATATACCTCGAGATCAGAATCGAATGGCAGACGCCTTGGCTACTCTATCTTCCATGTTCAAAGTCAATCACTGGAATGATATGCCTACAGTCAGAATTACGCGCCTTGAAAGGCCTGCCTATGTGTTTGCAACTGAAGCAGTCATCGATGATAAACCGTGGTTCCACGACATCAAGCGCTTCCTTCAAACTCAAGAGTACCCGCTTGGGGCATCAAACAAAGATAAGAAAACTCTAAGGAGACTTTCTGGCAGTTTCTTCCTGAACGAAGATGTGCTATACAAAAGAAACTTCGACATGGTTTTGCTCAGATGTGTGGATAGACACGAAGCAGACATGTTAATGCATGAAGTGCATGAAGGGTCCTTTGGAACTCATTCAAACGGGCATGCAATGTCCAAAAAGATCTTAAGAGCGGGATACTATTGGTTGACAATGGAATCAGACTGTTACAAACACGTGAAGAGATGTCACAAGTGCCAGATCTACGCAGATAAGATCCATGTGCCACCGACTCTACTCAACGTTCTCTCATCTCCATGGCCTTTTTCCATGTGGGGTATCGACATGATTGGAATGATCGAGCCGAAAGCTTCAAATGGTCATCGTTTCATCTTGGTAGCAATTGATTACTTCACAAAATGGGTCGAAGCAGCATCTTACGCCAATGTTACAAGACAAGTGGTTGTGAGGTTTATCAAGAATAACATCATTTGCCGATATGGTATTCCCAGCAAGATCATTACCGACAATGGTTCAAACTTGAACAACAAAATGATGAAAGAATTATGTGAGGAATTCAAGATTGAGCATCATAACTCTTTTCCTTACAGGCCAAAAATGAACGGCGCCGTCGAAGCCGCCAACAAGAACATTAAGAAGATCATCCAGAAAATGGTCGTCACTTACAAAGACTGGCATGAAATGCTGCCATTTGCTTTACATGGGTACCGTACTTCAGTGCGTACTTCAACAAGGGCAACTCCATTTTCTCTAGTATACGGCATGGAAGCTGTGCTCCCCGTAGAAGTTGAAATCCCATCAATGAGAGTCCTCATGGAAACTAAGTTGACAGAGGCTGAATGGTGTCAAAACAGATACGATCAGTTGAACTTAATCGAAGAAAAACGTATGACTGCTCTATGCCATGGACAGTTATACCAAGCAAGGATGAAACAAGCTTTCAACAAAAAGGTTCGACCTCGTGAATTTCAAGAAGGCGACCTCGTGCTTAAGAAGATCTTGTCTTTTCAACCAGATTCTAGGGGCAAATGGTCTCCTAATTACGAAGGCCCGTATGTTGTCAAAAGAACATTTTCTGGCGGCGCCATGACTCTTGCAACCATGGATGGTGATGAACTCCCACATCCTGTGAATGCTGATGCAGTCAAGAAATACTTTGTCTAAAAAAGAACAAAAGAACAGCTCGCTAAGTCGAAAACCCGTAAAGGGCGACTTAGGCAAAAATGAGCGTCTCGGTGGACTGAAAACCTGAAAGGGCGGTCCAGGCAAAAATTAGAGACAATAAACAGAAAAATACATCCTGGTAGATTGAAAACCTGAAAGGGCAATCTAGGCAAAAATTAGGGATTCATGACAAAGTAACTGCATCAGTCCATACTTCGTCACCTGAAGAGTCTTTTTCATCAAAGGAACTTCGATCAAATCATCGCCAATCTGAAGCAACAAGCACAGTTGGAACTCAAAGTTATTAAGGGAATAGTGGTTATTGCTTTCAATTTAGCCTTTTCCGCATAATTACCGTTTCCAACTTTTGTAAAAAACTCCATGGAATCACGCCTTTAGCTGATTTCCATCCTATTAAATAAATTTGAGCCTTGTGCCCATTTGTTTGCAACTCTTGATTTCTTTTAGCTTGAAAAATGACGCTTTAATTGTGTTATTCACTTTTGAAACAAAAAAGAAAAAATAAGTTTTAAATGAATTTACTTCACTTTTCTTTTTCAAAATAAAAGCGAAATTTTCCTTTGAGTTGTGAACAACGGAAGGAACATCAGCAGTCGTCTCCATAGGATGAACAAAAGGATTCTCCCTGAAAAAAATTGTTGAGACAACGGTATTCTTGTCCCAGAAAAGAATTCTTGAAGCAATTATCCCTCGAGGTGAAGAAGCTCTTCTATCCCCAGTGAAGAAGGTCTTTTATCCCCAATGACGAAGATTTTCCATCTCCAATGAAGAAGTTCTTTCATCTCCAGTGATGAAGAAAAGATGCTCATCATCCCCAGAGAGGTTTAAAGCACGCAACACCATTCATCACCCGTGTTATCTACACCGTGTTGAAGAATATTTGCCAAGTATCTGGTTGTATTGCGACGTTGGTCCATCTCCAGTATATACTTCTTTGTCTGTCAGTATCGTCAGCATGCATGCTACATTCATGACATTCATCATTCATCATATTTGCATCATTTATGCATTCTTGCATTTTTCAATATTTTCTTTAAAATCGCTTGTTCAGGATATATCTATCCCAAAAAAGTAGAAAAAAAAAAGAAGAGAGAAAAGAAAAAATAATAAGTACGGGCGTGTCATCTCTCCAGTAGGCTGTCACCCATAAGCAGAAATAACATCCTTTCTTTCTCCAGTTCCCCACTGAGATCATTCCTCGTGGAAGAAGGTTGCTTTAGTTTCTCCTCTCAAAATAAAGGAGAAAATCCCCATTCGAGTTCATTCCTCATGGGTACAAAGTCTTGTTTGACTATTTCTTTCCAATTAATTCTTGGTTAGAACCTTGTCTTTACCAAATATTCAAATTCCGATTCCTCAAACAGAGTCATGAAAAACAGACCATAAACAATAGCCTCATCATCTGAGCAGTTTATGTTTCTTTCAAAAAATTTCCTCTCAAGGAAATCAATCATGAAGATCATTTGACGATCAGGGCCTTATTACTGTTCACAAGGCTGAATAACCAGTAATTCCCCTAACAAAGTCTCCAGGATCATTTTGTCACTTGGCTGATAATTGATCATGTCTTCAAAACCACTATCACGAGGCTGGTAGTCGGTAACTTTTTGTTCTGGTTATATTATTAAACATGTCTATCACCATGCTGATAGTCGGTAATATTAACCGAATCTTTGAAACTCTTTTTACCTTGTCAAGTCTATCACCATGCTGATAGTCGGTAATACAGTTTCATACCTTTCACCTTCGCATTATTAAACAAGTCTATCCCCAAGCTGATAGTCGATAATGTCGATAGGTAAGCTTTTCTTACAAAGCTATCATTCCCAGGCGAAGCATACACTTGCTTTCCCAACAAAACGGATTCTCTTCCTAGAACGGATTGAGACATCCTTCCCGATCTCTTCTCCCCAGTGGAGTCAGTTCTTGATATCCCCTCGGTAAAGATATCCTTGCATCATTCGCAATTTTGGTATCTTAGGTCCAAAATTCGCGTCTTCTGATATTTAAGTCTCTTCCACCCTATCAAAACGAAGATTTTCAATCTTCATGTCTCAGGTCGAAGAAACTTAAATAGGGGCATCTGTCATACCCCAATTTTTGACCTAAGATACCACCTCATATCATCTGCATATGCATCATTTGCATCTCTAACAAATTGCATAGCTTGTGTTTGCTACTTGTGCTCAGCAGGGTTTAATCAAGAAATCACTCATCAGTACAAGTAACAACCAATTAGGGTTTTGTTCTCCCTTCATCTCAAAAGAACTATCTTCATCAATAATCAACATTTGGTCCTCAGAGATTCCACTTCAACAAACTCAGCAGCTTTGAATCGACTGAATTAGGGTTTTGATTGAAGGCAGCACACTCCTGACTTTTGCTCAGAATTTGGCCTAATGACTTGGGACATGACCTCAAGACCCCAAGTGCATCATTTTGACCTAATCCATTAGCTCATAACATCTCCTACACAAAGATTGATCAGACAAATCCTCAGATCAGGGTTTTGAACTATCAGGGACTGAAATCAGGGATCACATTTGGGAAACCCTAAAAACCCCCAGGAAGTCAATCAAAGGTTTCAATCATCTTCAAATAATCCCTATGACAATATCCAATGAAGATTGTGTCTCAATTCAAGATCCACAGACATCAATTTCATCAGGTCGACAATTAGGGTTTTTGACCTAATTCACTGAACAACTGACTTTTTAATCAGGACATGGTGCCACAACTCAAACCATGGCTCAATATCCTCTAATGCTTCAATATGATCCATTCATACCATTCATATGGTGAGGATAGCCTGTTTCATTTGAAATCTCCAGAAACGCGATTCGTCTGAAAAAGTCAACTGTGCAAGATCACCATTGACTTTTGGGGAATTTTGGTCAACCATGACTTTTGAAGTTTTGAATCATCAATATATGATATGTGAAGTCATTTGATCAAGAAAAATCAAGAAAATCAATCAAGAATCAAAAAGTCAAAAGTTTGACTTTTCATACTTAGAAAAATTTCTAAGTGTTTTTCATGGTTTTTTCCAAACTTTGGAAGGGAATTTCTCAAAATTTCACCTACAAACTGAAAAAAACTTCCAACATGAAAGTTGTAGATTTTGATCCAATAAACAACTTTGACACATATAAATTTTTTCCATAAGATCAACCATTTAAGAGATATGGAGCTTCAAAGTTGGTATCTTTTGAAAATTTCACTTAAAACTTCATTTTCTTCAAAGTTCATGGATCTTTTTCACCCACTTCCTTAAGGATCTTGAAGAAACTTTCAACTAGGGTTTTGAAGTGTGTAATATGAGCTTTCCAAAATGTCCAAGAGCAAGAAAAAATATGGAGTGTAGCTATGGTTTTGAATTATGCATTTAGTGATCTTTTTCACTTGAATTTTCACCATTTTTCACTAAGTTTCAAGACTACATGACCTATAATCCAAGCAATGATGCATAGGAGCAATAATTGAGAGATATTTTCTGATTAGAAGATCAGAATGGAAGAGGATAAGAAGCTTGAGAAATAACCATGGTTAAGTCACTTTTAACCATTTGCATTTAATGTAAAAGATTCCTTTTTATCTCTTAAGCCAAATCATCATTCTTGATCAACTTGCAAGAGATTTGTATTCAGAAACTTTGGCCTATAAATAGAGGTCCTTACCTCATTCAAAATGACACCAAAACCTCACAATTATAGGTTTTCTCTCTTCTTTCTTGAATTACAAGTTTCATAGTTTTCAAAGAGGTAGAAAACTCAACCTCCAAACCCTTGAAGTTATGGCCAAAGTGATGGTTCTAGCAACTCATAAACATCATATGGGATGTGTTTGAACCACTCACACACCCCAAATCACCCCAAAACTCAGATTCACTCTTCAACCTCCATATGAACACATAAAGAGCCTTATCATGCCAATTTTCATTCCAGATCATTTCTGTCCAAATTAACACTTCCCACACCTCACATATATCACATATAAGCTATCTAAACACTCATCACCAACCTGAAACATCAAAATCATAGAGCTCGATTCACACTTAGGCTTAACTGCAGATCGGGTACCTCCAACTACTCCAGGTGTTTTCAATCCACTCCAAGCATCCAGACACCTTCCATATGGTTCATTGAAGCTGTCCAGATCAAGCAACAACATCTGTAACACCTCCTTCGCAAAATTCAATCTCCAGCTTGGCCGTTTTTGAGGTAAGTGTTCATGAACTTCAAACTCTATCATACATGCATCATAAATGCAAAACTGAGTTACCATCTTGTTTCTGCACCATCACTGAATAATAACCCTCAATCAATTGCATCATATCATGATCATACACGATTTCACAAAGATTTTTCATATTAGGGTTCTTCGTGTTCATCAGAGGATTAATCATCTTAGAGCAAAAATAAATGAAATTAAAGGTCATCATCATGTTCCTCGTCCAAAACCGAGTGAGATAGACCCTTTGATCGATCAAAACAAAACAGTTTTGAAGAAATTTGAAAATCAGTTAGGGTTGTGTTCTTGGCGCCAGATTTGGTTTGGGAAATTCAAATTCTTGATTTAAAATATATTTTATCAAACGCGTATGTTTAACAAGCCACAAGCGTGGCTCAGTTGGTCCATGTTTTGGCTGGTGAGAGAGAGGGCGTGAGTTCAAGCCCTGGTGGAGACAAAACCAATTTTTTGCAACCTATTTTCTTTCATTTTTTAACAAACTTCACCAATTAATTTAACCAATCAAAATTCATTATTTTCACTTCATTTTTTTTACACTCTTTGTTTAATATACATATTTTGATAATATTAAAAAAAATCACAAAAAAGGATTCATTTAATATATTTTTAATTGAGTTTAAAATGACATGTTTTAAATGTTTTTAATACTTTTAAATATTGTTTTTCACTTGATTTTTCAAACTTAATCACTTGTAAATATTTTTGGAGCAAACCCTAATCATCTAAGTGTTAATTGAGGATAACCTTTTTGTTTATTTTGATTAATTTGATTCCTTTCAAAATTCAAATCGTTTTAAAACAAGCGATCACGATTCTTTTCAAAAACGATAAACCATTTCTTTTTGATTCTCAAAGGAAACTATTGATTAAATCTTTTTTATTGATCAATTGATTTTCAAAACGAAATGGGGCCTCTCGAATATTAGAGAGTATAAGACCCACTCCTTTTTCTTTTTACACAGTCTTTTTATTCAAAATAAATAAACTTTCTTTCAAAACAAACTTTCAAACAGTTTTTCAAACGACGCGTCTGCTTTTCAAATATACCATGGGCCTCCATGTAGGTATAAGTCCCGAGCCCTTTCGTACATATCCATTCCAGTACATGAAATTAGGTATTTCATTGTACGCCTTTTTGTACATACACCTTTTTTGTACATACCTCGATCAGTTTGTTTTTTTAAACTTTGAATAACAAACCAAAAAATGAAGGTTTCTTTAAATCTTCCCAAAAATATACCACGGGCCTCCATGTAGGTATAAGTCCCAAGCCCCTTGTAAATACCTGTTTACATAGCTTTGAATAAATTCAAGTGGACCTCTCCCCGAGTGTGAGTCCCGAGCCCTGTGTATACAAATGGATCATGCTTACAGGTATATTTCCTTCATAAACCCCATTATATACACACACTTTGTCATACATATATATAATTGTTCATACCTGTTCATGTTTGTTCATACTTGTTCATGTTTGTTCATATGTGTGATATGTGTGCTTGTTCAACTTAGTACAACACTAGGTTCCCCATAGCCTCCTATTGGGCTTCGTGCAAAGAATCTCCCTAGTTTAGGTTAGGACATAGAGTATGGTTTCCCGGTGAAATCGCTCTAAGAGCTCAAACCAACTATACCATGCCTCCCCTTGGGCTTTGTACAAACGAGTGACCCTCCCATAGCCTCCTCTTGGGCTTACAATGCAAGGACCCTGGATTGTCCCTCCCATAGCCTCCTCTTGGGCTTACAATGCAAGGACCCTCGGATAGCCTCCTCTTGGGCTTCGTACAAGGACCCACGGGCTTCTTATAAGCATCCCCCAATATCCAAATCAAATACCCTAGGAGATTAGACATTTTTCATCTCTATGCTAGGAGTATCTCTTCTATATCATCACAAACAATCAATCAATCAAAATCAAACTTTTTTGCCACAAGGCTGGCTAATCAATCAAACCGTTTTGCCACCATACTGGCTGATTAATCAAAGTTTTTGTCACAAGGCTGACTTCATTGAAACTTTTGCCACGAGGCTGGCTGATTAATCAAAACTTTTTGTCACAAGGCTGACTTCATTGAAAGTTTTTGCCACAAGGCTGGTTAAACAAACAAAAATCAAACAGATGTATGTGATGATATAGATTAGATACATCTAGCATTTAGACGACATTTGTCTATTTTCCTTTGCTTCCACTAGCATAAGTGGGAACTACGATTGCTCTGACTTTCTCAACATCCCTTTGAGAATACGTAGGCACAAGGTCGATCCTTGGCGAGCAAAACAAAACAAAAAAACCATTCAAACCTTAGCACCCGTAGACCCCGAGCTACAGATGCTCTGATTCCCTTTAAGGGATATGTATGCAGAGGATCGCGATGATCTTTGCGAGCATAATCAAACAAACACCTTAGGTCCCACCTATTTCACAACAGAACCTTCACCGTAGCATAGAATAAAAAACAATAAAGAACCCTGTAGAGTACTACAGATACGTTGGGTGCTAATACCTTCCCTTCGTATAACCAACCCTCTTACCCCAAGATCTCCCCCCACTTTTAGGTTATTGCAGCTTTTTTCCTTTTCCTCCTTTGGAAATAATAAAAAGTTTGGTCGAAACAAAGAAAAATCATTTTTTATGAGCACTCGAGCTCAAAGAAGGCATCAGGTGTCTCATCCCACAAAAAAGAGGAACAAAACGATTTTTCGCCCGCGACACCTAGCCATCGGTTTTGCTTGATCTTAGGGGAAAAATCTGATGCAGAAATGAACTCCAATTGGTTGGGAAGAGATTCCTTTGGTGATTCATCATCTTGCCATAAATTCTCAAATGTAATCATTACGTAATCACATGCCTTTGTTTTTGGGAATATTCTCTAATCCTTATGGAATGATGAAAATGGATGTATGGTGTGCTTGAAGATGTATTAGAGGTCGTGTAGCATCATTTAGTGAAGTCATTTGCACAAAATTGCAAAGTTCCAAATTGCACATGACCTATAATTTCACTTCAAATGCCTAACTTTGATCAATCATATCTCTTAGCTCAAAATGAATTTGGAGAAGGTCGAGCATAATTTGGAAACCCTTAACATGTACTTCAATTCATTAGTTTGGTGTTTGCCCAAAATCTTTAGGGAAATTAGTGAAAAAGTCCCATAAAGTTTGAAGAAAACTAGGGTTTTCTTGCAAGTTTTGTGAAGGCAGTCACTTTGAATCTCCATATCTCTTCAATGGTTGATTTTTAGCCAAAAAATTATATGTGTCAAAGTTGTTTATTGGATCAAAATCTACAACTTTCATGTTGGAAGTTTTTTTCAGTTTGTAGGTGAAATTTTGAGATATTCCCTTCCAAAGTTTGGCAAAAACCACTTAAAAACACTTAGAAAATTTTCTAAGTATGAAAAGTCAAACTTTTGACTTTTTGATTATTGATTGATTTTTCTTGATCAAATTACTTCAAAAATCATATATTGATGATTTAAAACTTCAAAAGTCATGGTTGACCAAAATTTCCAAAAAGTCAAAGGTGATCTTGTACAGTTGACTTTTTTCAAATGAAGTGAATTCTTGGACATTTGTGATAAATCAAACTCTCCTCCTCAAATGAGTGATGTAAATGGATTATTTTGAGGTAATAGAAGTTCTTGAGTCATGCTTTGAGTTTTGGATCCCTGTCCTGATTAAAAGTCAACTATCCTGGTGAATTAGGTCAAAAACCCTAATTGTCGACCAGATGAAGTTGATGACTATGGATCTTGAATTGAGGTGTAATGTCTAATGGATGTTGTCATATGGATCATCTGGTACTTAGTCAAGGGTGCTCAGGAGCAGAAGAACTCAGGCAAAGGATCAATCAATAGAAGAATTAGTCTCTAATACAATCATGGGACCCAAAAGCATCACTTTTATTCAAGAATTCATATACTCCTCTTATATTTTAAAAGCTTCTCATTTATTAATTTTAAAGACAATTATATTGTATCATTATAAACTTTATTCAAATATGATTAGATTAATTTATTTTTCAATCTTACTTATAGGTTATTATTAATATTAATACTAAGTGTATTATAAATATTATTTAAATAAAAAATATATTATTGATTACCTTTAATATTTTTTATATCCTAATTAATAAAAAAAACGTTTTTCATGTTAATACTCTTAAAGACCATTATATTTTAGCATATATATATATATATATATATATATATATATATATATATATATATATATATATATATATATATATGATTTTACTTCTCAATTACAATAATTTACGTAACCAAATAAGAAGAACCACTTAAAGAGTGGAGTATTCTTGTAAGAAACTAACACTTAAATAAATTTTAACTATTTTGAAGTATCCGGACTTCCTAGGACCCATTCTTGAAAAATATTCATAATTATTTAAACCAAACACACGAATGCAGAAATATATGTGTTAACATTGAGTTATGATAACTCAATGTAACACAAGTGTAATCCTACATATCCAACTTAATAACGAAAAGTGCGATAAAACCAAAATAATAATGATTGTCAACATAAAGCAAACTAATAGCAACGAAGACACATAAAAAAACTATAGCCACATCTAATCATTCTTCTCCAATTTGATAATCTTCTTAAGCTGTTTTGATGAGAGTTCTCCATCACACAAGATTTCCAAGGATGTTGATTCATTTAACCATGTAGCAATTGTCTTATACCAGTCGGTGTTCTTGGATACGGGTTATGCTTAGATGTGATCTCAAGATCGTGTTACATGATGTATTAGAGAAAAGCTATTAATTACATGCACCAATATATGGTATTTATGCAAAATAAAATTATGCTCAAATTGGAAGTGAAATGAAGGTACCTAACAAAATCAAATTCTTCGTCGGCATTGGTTTTTGCTTCTTCAACACTGTCTTTAATATGCAGATTATTAAAAGTATTTGTAACACATAACATATATCTACATCATAGCAAATCCAACAAAACAAAGGGATACTAAAAACAGCGTACTGAGGTAACTACCTGCAGGGGGTTGGTTGTTATGGAGGGGACCAGAGCAGGTGCCTTTGAGTGGAAGATTAAAGTGTGGTAAGTAGAAAGCTTGTAGAAGGAAAAAAATGAAATAGCATAAAACACAAAAAGTCAGGTTGATGTTTCATACCTCAATTGTATGAATTTTTATAGAATTTCTAATATGAAATGATGTCAATTTTTGTGTTTGATTGTTCAGGAGGATTTGCATTTAATTTTTTTTATTCAGTTCAACAATGGGAAGGAATATAAATTATTGAAAATCGTAACCGCCAACGTTACAAAATTGATTGAGGAGTAAAACAAATTAATGACGTTACAGAATTGATTGAGGAGGAAAACAAATGAATGAAGGGAAAGAGAACGGAAAAAAATGAATGAACGAAAAGAGGAAGGAAAGAAGACACATGTCATTTTTAGGAAGAAGCCGTGTGGCTTGTTGTGGAGAAAGTAGACTCACTTTTCTTATATGATAGATTTTCTATATTTCGTAATTCTCTATATTTATATGATTAAAATATTATCCATTTAATATGTAATCTCATATTTAATTCTTCATGATATTTAATCTCTTTAAACGTTTGCAATTATATTTATCAATATTATAGATGCTTAAATCTTAATTTATAATATTTCTTTTTTCAATTACTATAAACTTTAAAAGAGGTGTACTAGTTTTTGATGAAAATTTTTTTATTTTTATTTGTACCATAACATAATATTATAGCACATATCTACTTCTAGGTTTATTTTCTAGTGAACCACCAACTCGGTCACGGTGAGTCAACCAGTATCTTCTTCCTCACGAGTTGTAGCATCAAGAGCAACCTATTTCCGCCGTCTCAAACCGAACAGCGGTGCCAACAGATCAACAATCCGACCTCCACCGGAAAGTGCTAAGATCTACAACTACACAGGATCCACGATTGCGCCGTCTTCCTCGCTTGCTCAGATTAACCTCTCAACTTCACAGTAACAACGTCGAAGTTGCACCTTCCTCCAACTCAATCACCAATCTGCCATTCCACTACGGTTGGTATCTCTTTCCTTTCTTTTCAATGGTTTATTTTAGATGAAGGAAAGATTGTTTGTTGAATGCATTTTTGTTGTTATTGGATCTGGGTGATGAGAAAGAAGAAAATGTGATTGTGTTGTTTTTATAATTGAATTTGGGTTTCTGTCAAAACCAAAATGAAACTACAGGGAAATGGTGTTTTTGTTTTATTGATACTGCTTTAATATGCATCAGTTTCATTTTTTATTATTTTTCTCAACTGCCAGTTCATAATTATAGTGGTTGAGGAATTATTGAAAAAAGGCAAAGAAGTTTTTCAGAGAAATGGGGCGGTACCCCTTTATCTCAATTTTTTTTTTGTTGTGATTACTGTTTATTCTTATTTTCTAGAATCAGGATAACTTCCTAGCATGCGATGTGATAACCCATTTACTCTCTTATTAGTTACTAGTAGAAGACCCGTGCGTTCGCACGGTTTTTTTATATCTTAATGTGAATTATACTGTACCAACGAAAAATAAAAACCTTAAAAATTCTTAATGTAGCATATTGAATAAAATTGAAATAGAGTTGAGACCAATATACCGTAATTTGTTTTACATAGTTATATAAAATTACAAAAAGGAAATAGAACTGAAATGACAAGTAATTGATCTGTTTTACATATTTATATTAAATTACCAAAAGGAAATAGAGCTAAAATGACAAATAATTGTCTTCAAAATTAGTTCACAATAAATATAGTCCAAGATTTTCCTAGTATCTTGAAAATTATAGAAAACAGTAAAAAGAATATATTTAATATGTAGAAAGTTGCAGACAAGTGTTAATATATTTAAAGAAAGTCTCAGATGAAAATAAAAAATTAAATTAGTGGACATGAGCATATACCTTAGGAATATAGTTAGCAATTTTAAAGTGAAACATCATCCTTGGTAGTCACCTTTAAATGTAGGCCCTTTCTTCCCTTGTATAATAAAATTCATGCAAGTCCATATTATAAATGAATTGTGAGATATTGGATCGAACTCTAGTATGGCCGAAGGGTAGTTTCTTGGTTCCACAGGATTAAGCATGAAGTCGAAGGTTGTTCACATGCTTGTGTCGAAGATTCTAGGGTTGTTAGCATGTTAAATTAGGTTTTAGTGTTTAAACCCTAATTTGTTAAGTTAGCTTGTTTATTAAGTTGGCTTGTGTAATGGGCCTTGTGGAAAAAGCACATTAGTTAGTATGTTAGGTTTTATTATAAATAGCATACTAGTCTCTCATCATTGCTAAGCTGCAAATCCTAATTTAGGGTGAGAGAGGTTATTTGTTATTCTTGTAAACTTGTAATCTTGTTTTAAGAGAAAGTAAAAGAATACCAGTTATAACTAGGGGTGGCAAACGGGCATGCCCGCGCCCGTTTAGCCCGCCCCGCAAAAGCCCGCAAATAAACGGGGCGGGGCGGGGCGGGCATAGTTGAAGATGCGGGCCTAAAACCTAGCCCCGCCCCGCAAAAAAGTGAGGGCGGGGCGGGCAAAGCCCGCGGGCATTGCACCTTTTAAGCCTAAAAACATAAAAATTTATGAAAATGCACATGCCCGCAAAAGCCCGCGTTGAAAACGGGGCGGGGCGGGGCGGGGCGGTCACATTAGAGGGTGAGGGCCTAAAACCTTGGCCCGCCCCGCACTAAAGTGCGGGTAAATCGGGCATGCCCAACGGGCCGGGCCCGTTTTGCCACCCCTAGTTATAACCAATTCTTGTGTTCTTCTTATCTTCCCTAATTTCGTTTATATTTTGTTCTTGACATCGTTTTTCTCAACAAATTGGTGCAGTGAGCATGGAGAAGATTCATTCAACAAAGTATGAGATTGAAAAGTTCACCGGAGTGAATGATTTCGGTCTGTGGCGCTTGAAGATTGAAGCCCTACTAGTTCAGCAGGGTTGTTTGGAAGTGTTGAAGGGAGAGGCAGCCATGAATGCTGCATTAACGGAAGCGGAGAAGACGACTATGATCGAGAAGGCACATAATGCAATTTTGTTGAGCCTTGGTTATAAGGTTCTCAGACAGGTATCAAAGGAGACGACAACATCAGGGTTATGGGCGAAACTTGAAAGTTTGTATATGACCAAATTGCTGGTAAATCGAGTTTACCTGAAGCAGACTTTTGTTGCACCCCAAAATTTGCCCTCTTTCTCTGTGCTATAAGTTATGGATGGCGTTTACCTCGTCGTTTGAAAATCAAGAAAAAAGCTAAAAGAGTTTCTATTGTTCGAGGTCATTAAGTCAACTGATTGTAAGGTGAATTGCCAAGGAACCAGTCATTGTATAAGATTATGGGTTTAAGGAGAACATTGTGTTCAAGACGCCATTATGTTTCCAATTTCTTAGTAGCTTATCATACAAGTTTGATCTAGATTGAGGAATTAACTTGAGTTAGAGGTTCATTGAAGTTTGCAAGTGGATTTGGATTTATTTATCAAAGATGTTCATGCAAATGTTGATTCAAAATCTATTTCATTTTTCTTTCAACCATTCATTCGAGATTTATACATCACTATGTTCATTATCCATTCAAGTCCTTATTCAAGTTTCAAACTCATATGAGATCACAAAAATATTCAAAAGCCCAATACAAAATTACAACAAAAAAAAAAGAAGCCATAAACTTGTTCTGAATTTTCTAAGCCGAGGTCATGCTTCTGTATTCAATTACTCCCAATTACATATCCAAAAGTCAGCTTGCTTCAAGTCTAAACCGCCCTGCACATTACCAAAACCAAAAGAAAAGCATTATAAAAAAGAACCGGCATAACTGAACCGAACCGGTTCTTTCAGCAAAAACCTTCAACCCAATTCCGCTGCATATCATTTGAGATCTAACAGAATTTCAGAGGAGGAAAAAAGGATTTAACAAAAAAAAAACTCGATATCAGAGGGGGATAAAAGAAAAATTCAGAAACAGAATGTAGAAAAAGGATTTAACAAAAAAAAAACTCGATATCAGAGGGGGATAAAAGAAAAATTCAGAAACAGAATGTAGAAAAAAACTTTCATAACAGAAAAAAACTCAGAATCAAGAAACTCTCTCCAATCTTCATCTTCTTCTCTTCAATCTCAATCACATAACCGTTCTTCATCCTCTTCATCATAAACCATCATTTTCGATCCACACCTTCATTATCACAGAAAATCGTCACAGAAAAATCACCACCACAATCCTCTTCAACCTTTCTTCAACCTTCATCCTTCAAATCATCAAAGACTCACCGAAGAGAATCAATGTAACCGAATAATCAGAAAGAGCTTCATCTCTGAACAAATTCACTATCTCAATCTTTCAACTCCTCATTCATGGATAACCGGTAACTGAATTTGCAAACATCACCATCATCTCAATCTTCTGTGGAACCTTCAACGTAGTCGCAAACACCGTTCAACATCACGTTTATCAATCTTCATCGGTGTCATCAAGAATCTTCAACAAATTTCACCCTGAGTCTTCACGATAATCTCCGCTAGTCCTCAACAACAGTTCTTCAACATCTTCAATCTCTCTTCGTTACAACTTCAACAACCGCAACCTTCACTCAATCAACAACACCTCTGAACCGCCTTACTTCGTGATTTCACGCTCTGCAACAACAACAATTCATCATCATCATCACGCATCCAAATTCAGAACGAAGTTCAAAAGAAGAAAAAGAGGAAGAACGTTCCATCGGAAACGCTAAAGACAAGGGACACACGTTATTACCTGAAGATCGAAAGTTCCTCTGGTTTTCTCTCTCTGCTTCGCCATCGTCGAAGATGCGTCGGACGAGCTCCAATAGGAGGACAAGATCAGATTGAGAATCAGAGCAATGGTTGAGATGGAGAGTGAGGGTGAATCGGAGAGGAGTCTGGAGAGATGAACGAGAGGTGAGATGACCTCGTCGCTCACGGAGGCGCGAAGGAGTTCGCATCGGAGAAGGTTGTTGTTGTGCCACCGTTTGCTGTTCACGTGAAGAAGAAGATCTGAGTTGAAATATCTCAACCTTCACAGCGTAACCCTAACTCTCCCTTTCTATATTTTTGATTATTTGAGATTAATGTAAGATTGAATGTGAATTAATTGAGTTTAATATGTTTAATTGGTCATAAACTTTGAGAAATAAAATACAGAATCTGATTTAGCTCAATGAATTGATTGAATCATGAAAATCTGAATAGATAAAATCTGATTAGCTCCTTGGGCCTTCTGTGCCAATTTACTGCGTGAACCCTCCTTAGGCCCAGCGCTCATCTGTTTTTTTCTTTTGGTAACAAAAACTGTGATAAACAAAAACAACTTTGGGCCATCTGCTTGGGCCTAGCGCCATCATTAGCTTCTACACACTGTTTTCAGCTTTTCACCCCCCTGTTTCACTTAATTCACATTAGATTTTAATTGTTTTACCTAGTTTGTTTTCTATTATCTTTAGTGTAATAAAATGACGTATAAAAACAATATTTTTGTTATATTTCTCACATTGATAAAAAGAATAACAAAAACATGTAATCTTTTGCTTGTTAGACTTTAATTGTTTTGTACATAGTTTTGTTCTTATTCTTAGATAAAAATGTTACAAAAAACAATTTAATCTTGCTAGATTTTGCTTTAGAATTTACTTAGAATTTAATTTCTATTATTTTCTATGGCGGTACGCGTGCTTCCTTGTTACTACTGATTTGTTTGCTGAGATGTGCGAGGTACTTTGAGAGGGTTCGATTGTGATTTGATTGCTTCGTGTTCCACTTTATTTGTGGGACACGAATTCGCTTCTGATGCGACTTGATTTGCATCGTGTTCCACTTTATTTGTGGGACACGAACTTATTCCCGAGGCGATTCATCCGATCTCTCATTCATTGAGATGTATACTCCTGTATTGTCTGGTTTGTATTTCCTGCAGGTTGCTTGTGTGGTTGTGTTTTATACACACCACATAGCGGTTGTGATTTATTTTCACACTGCATCGCTTTGACGCTTATGCTGGACTCCTGGCTTTGCTGGATGTTAGATTACGTGAAGTTTCTCAGTTCTGCTTGCGTTGCTAGCTCACTGCGGATTTGCTATCCGTTTGGTATCGTTCCTTATTCCCTTTTACTTCTTTCTGTACTTTATCGCTTTCTCGCATCATCCTATAACATGAGAAGTAGGACTTAGACATGCATCTGGCCAAGCCCTCGAAAGAGGCTCTGTTTTTGTTGGTGTGTTTATATTTGTGCTTTGCGGCAGGGAGTCACGGTGTAATAAGTCCTATATGGCACTCCGTTAAGTCCTCATGGAAGGCATGCGGTCAAGGGTTCGTAATCAACCCCCGCCTAGTCTCATCGAGTCTGTTCATTATGCGCACGCTTCGCGTCGCTTGCTTTTGAACCTGCACAAGATCTTGTATCGAGTATGTCAGGAAAAGGGTTCATGTAGCCGGACCCCCGCCTTTCCTATAGCTCGCGTCGCTCGACGTTGATGCTCGGTGTACGCACGCACCATTTTCCTTTACGATCCGTGACGGCTTGGTTGCTGAGAGGGGTCCGCCCTCTTGTCTATGGCCCGATCATTTTCGCGAGGTCTAATGCTTGGTTGACTTGGGTTGAGCTGCTCCCCTTGGCTATGGCGGGACCGCTTTTCTACCATTCGGTCAGTACCGTTGGTTTTGTTTGCTTTACGAGCAGATGCTCGTTTGTGTGATATACTTGTGTGCTTCCCTTTTCCCGCGTAGGTTGATAGTTTAGCTTAGACTTGTACCCTTTGTATGATAACATTAGGTAGCAAGCTTTCCCCCTTAACTTAGGTCTTCCTCATGCATTCTTTAAAACACAAATCACACTCTTTGATTTTCTTTTCTTAAGAGCTTGTTATTTCCGCTCCATTCCCAAGCATAAGTCTCCAAAGGTCGAGCAGCGGAGTGTGAATGTAACTCGTTCACCTAAAAAACACAAAACAAACAGAAACTAGTTAGCCGAGCTACGGTAGCTGTGATTCTGCAAAACAGATACGTAGGCAGCGGGGTAGGGCCCGTGCGAGCACAATCCTTTCTTTTCCCTACATTCTGCATTCATTTTAGTCCAGATTAGAGTAGTTTGCTTACACACCCATAGTTTTAGACACAGGCGTGGATACCATCGAGTACGATGGGCGCGAGGGGTGCTAGTACCTTCCCCTCGCGTAACCGACTCCCTTACCCTTTTTCTCTGGTCGTGAGACCGTTGTTTTGTTTTGTGGTTTGCTGGCATTCCCTTCCTTTTTAGGATAAATATGTTAGTGGCGACTCTGTTAATTTTCGCGGTAGCGACAGCTGGCGACTCTGCTGGGGACCTGAGTGTCGTTCCTAGTTCTTGCTTGATTCCTTTTCTGTGGGTGTTTGTGTGTTTACTGCTAGCATCATTGTATATACTACTTGCATGCATTTGCTTCTATGTGTTTACCGCTTTCCATATTCTGGATATACTGCTGTGCTGGTTGGTTGTTTTTTTTGGCGGGCGGGATGTTACTGTGAGGTAAAAGGTCCATTACCCAGACCAAGTATATACTTAGATTAGCGTGGATAGTTATGTTGGCTCTCGTGGCGCCTGGCACGTAGAGTTAGCATAGCATACCACAACCAGGAGAGAACTCGGTGAGGCGATCTCTTTCCGGCATGCTTATTGCCGTAGGCAGGCGCTCTCATTGTTTGTTCGAAATTCCTGGCGACCATTAGGGACATCCTGTGTGTGTTTAGGATTCCTACCTGTGAGATTTGGGATGGGACAGGAAACCTTGGCTCCTACATACCATTTGCTTCTCTAGATTTGGGGTCGGACCTTTATTTGGTCTGTTCTCATCGTGCCCGATATTTTGGTATTCTGAAACAACGGCAGAGCTTTGATCCTGTTACTTTTGGTTCTATTCAGATGTGGTACAACATGAGTGGTTCTATTGGAAGTTAGTTGGTTCTTGTTGATCTGAAACTACACCAAACCTTTGAACCTGTGCAATGTGATTTTGCGGCAGTGCAACTATATTCAGTATTGTGGAGACATTGGTTCCCATCATTTTGCATCATTGCATATTTACTTTTGAAAAAATGATGTACAAAAAATAACTAGCATACATGTTCCTTCCATTTCCAAGGAATCATATCTTTAAGCCTCATGCCGAGCTTTTCCATCTTTTGCTTGCCAAAAATCAAAACATGAGGATTCCTTGGAAATTGAATGAACATGGCATGGCATTCATCTCATGCATTTCATGCATAACAGGTGTTCAGAGTTGAGGATCTCTTATTCAGACTTGGTACTCTCACTAGACTCACCGACTTGGCTTGTTACTGTTGTGTGCTCATAGATCAATCATGGAACAACTTTGTGGGGAGTTGACCGAGAAACAAACTCAGTTGGGGTTGTTTATGAAGACATGCAAGTTTTGACACGTTCTCAAGGACTCTTAGTAGGAAAGACTCAGGGAGCCCTTCGTGGATCTCAGCACTTCGTGGATCTCTTCCATAATTGTGCGGTTTCTGAAGTTCCTCGTCAGCGGCTAATCTCCTTTCTCTTATGAATTCAAGGGGTAAGTTCTCGACAAAAAAGGATCGAAAGACGAGTCTATCTGATTCTCATGTCCTATGATCATTTGCTTCCATACTTGCTTTATTTGCAACTGGTTAAGCTCTGTACGGTGTTGATGCCTACAAACTCTCTACTTGATGACGATGACACTAGGTGTGAGTTCTATTCTGGGGCACCTGGTCATGATGTTGGATCTACAAGTCTTTGAAGTTTCTTGGGGCTCCCGAACGAGGGATAAGCAAGACATTGTCTATCTTGAGCATTGCACCATTTGCATTGCTCGAATCCCTAAAGCATTACGAATTCCGTGTGACTTTGCCAGAATTTTGTGCCAGACAATAATCAAGAGTGATCCGCAAGGGCACACTTCTCATTCTCAAGGATCTGCTTCACATCCCGAGTCACCTCTTCACGGAGTTTCCTGTTCAACAACCTTCGCTTGTCAGCAGAGAGAGAAAAAGAATATGGGAAACAAGCTAATGTAATCACATCGCCCTTATGTCAAGTTGCTTCACTGCTTGTTGGAATTTCAGTTGGTTGAGATTCGTGTTTTGGGTCTTTCTCACCACAGACTGCTCTCTTGGTTTCGATGACAATACTCAGTGCTTTCCATTCTGGGGCACCTGATCATAATGTCAAGCCTTACAAGGTGTTGAGGTATAAAAATTCAAGAACTTGCTCGATGCAGAGATGTTTGAGTTTATTCATAATGGTTTCTACTGGTCAATCCCATTTCATCTACCGCAAGTAGAATGTTTGATCCTCCTCAAGGAGTAACTCACAAGAATCACTTGTAATCTGTACTGCCAGAGGCTTCCTTCATAACAACTATTGTGTGTTCCAAGTAATGACTTTGGTGGCCAAGCACAAAGGTTATTGTTGTTCGCTGATAGTCATACAAGTTTCCTCCATTCCTGATGGTGTTTTCTGTTTCAGCAACTATATTCAGGGCTCCCGACCGAGGGATAAGCAAGACTCCGTGTTCTTGAGTTCGCATCATCAGGCAGCTCAAATCCCTAAAGCGTTCACAAACTCCAGTCACTGTATTTGGGGCTCCCGGCCGAGGGATAAGCAAGACGCCTTGTATCTTGATTTTGTGCACCACTAGCATGGCTCAAATCCCTAAAACTTGGATACTTACAATTTCTATATTACTTTGCTGGAATCTTCTGCCCGGAAGTGAATCTAAAGTGTTCTACAGAAACATATGCAACGCTTGGTGTGTTCTCCATTCTGGGGCACCTGGTTATCTGATTGAAGACTGTAAGTCATTCAAAGACAAGGTTCAAGACCTGATTGACACAAAGGCTATCACATTTGCACTTGAGGTCCAGAATTGAAGTTCTCCTCTATCTCATCGGATCTTCTGAAGCAATAAGTCCATACGGAGAAGATCTCCTCAACATTGGCAATTCCTAATTCATCATTCATGTTCATGTTTAAGCTATCTTGTTTTGTTCAATTCTGTTTGTATGCAAAACTTGTTTATTTTTGAACTATAATCATAATGCATTGGATATGTTTGTCTAGGAAAAATCCATTCGCTTTTTCTCTTATATGTTTTTCTTTGCTTTTTGTGATACTCAACTCTTGTTAATAAAGCATGACAACTCCAAAGGGAGGATGATGAACATAATACTAAGAACCTCAAATGGTATGCTTTTGAGTAGAACCCTGCTGATGATGTACAGGCATTGTTTCAAATTCCCAAACACTGGAGATATAAGGGAGTGAAACCTTCGTTAACCCTTCTGAGCCTTCGAAGTAGAAGTTTCTTTTATATACGAAAAAACCCTCACATTCAACCCAGGGGCGGGTAGTGTTCAATTAACCTGGTCGAGCGTTCGAAACTCATCAGGAGTACGCATCTAAGGATATAACAATGGTTATCCTTCAACAGATTAAGGAAAGTCAAATTCACAACGGTTACCCCTCACCTCAGGAAGTTGAGACATCACATTTATCCCTCACATCAGGAGGTCGAGACCAACATCAAAGCCACTATGGTTTATCCCTCACATCAGGAGGTCAAAATATGACGATACCACAATGGTAATTCTTCATCAATCAATGACTCAGGCAGTCATAATCACTTCCAACAAATCAGAGATTCAGGATCACACGACTTGTTCAAAAGAAAGAAAGAAAAGAAAATAAAAGGAAAGAAAGCCCGCTAAGTCAACAACTTGAAAACATGTGACTTAGGCAAAAATTAGGGCATCCCGCTGGACATCCAAATCAAAATTTAAAAGAATTTGTCCAGGCAAAAGTTAGGGAAACAAAAAAGAAGAAAAGCAAAGTGAAAGAAAAAAAAGGATTACAAAATAAGAATCCTCATACAAAGAACAAAGTCGTGTGATCAGACACCAAAAACAAAAGGTAAAGTGATTGCCGTGTCCAGAAGACCTTATTGATTCCTCAATCATCTCAAACTCCTCTTGAAAGATGAATGCTCGTGTCAAGTTAACTGAACTTAGGACTGGAGAACATCATGAAGGGGGTGGGCACCAAATAATTTGAGCCTAAAAATCTTTTTTCTAAAACCGTGAACCTGGCCACGTTACAACCCTTGAAAGTCCTAACTGAAGCATGGGTTAATTTGAAAGCAAACTATACACGAGAATACGGTAAGCTGACTCCTAGGAGTTTTGCTAAACGCTTAGGTTGGTATCACACCATCTTTGTTTAAAAAAAATCGATGTTACGACATCCTTTCATAAAAAGTTTCTTTAAACTTCAAGACAAACATACTCTTTGCATTAGAATTACATTTCTCATAATAAACATTCTTTGCATATGAACAAGTGCTTGACATCAGGAAAGTTTCCATCATGAACTTCAGATGAAAAGTTTTATCCTCCCGAAGGACAAGTTGTCTTCAGAACTTTGTTGAGTTGAAGCAATATTTCAAAGTCTGATCACCCTCAGGGGCACAAAATCGTTTGATTACTCTATCGAGTAAGTTTTCAATCAATCTAGAGCAATCAGGTCAAGATTCGAAGAATCTCTCAAAGTGTTGAATAATCAGGGGCATTCACCCAAGCGTAGCTGAAGCTACCTCCAACACAAGTCAATCAGGGGCATGGTTTCAAAGTTCATGATACTGGGGCAAGTCAGTTTGATATGATAGCACAAATCTCAGGAAGTCCTTACGAGACGAATTTCTTCAAAGTCCTTACAGGCTGGGGCAAGGCATTATGCATTGGCATTTTATCCTCATCAGGAGGTGTTCAGTTTAAAGTTCAGGTGTGAGCTAAACAACTTATGAACTTGAGAACCATCAGGGTCGTCATCCTCAATGGTCTGAAGCTGAAAGTCCAATCTTTAGTGGTATCTCTCTGCATTTCAGTGTGATTTTCAGATCTCTTCCAAATGTTGCAACCGTTGCTTATCGCTATCCCTCAATCAGAGTCATGTCATGTGGACATCGAGTCCCTTTGCTTTCCGACCCTCAAGTCGTGAGTTTCCAACCCTCGTGTTGTGAGTCCTTTGCTTTCCGACCCTCGTGTCGTGAGTTTATCCCCTTTCCGACCCTCGAGTCGTGAGTTTCCAACCCTCGTGTTGTGAGTTCTTTGCTTTCCGACCCTCGTGTCGTGAGTTGTCCTTTGCTTTCCGACCCTCGAGTCGTGAGTTTCCAACCCTCGTGTTGTGAGTTCTTTGCTTTCCGACCCTCGTGTCGTGAGTTGTCCTTTGCTTTCCGACCCTCGAGTCGTGAGTTTCCAACCCTCGTGTTGTGAGTTCTTTGCTTTCCGATCCTCGTGTCGTGAGTTGTCCTTTGCTTTCCGACCCTCGAGTCGTGAGTTTCCAACCCTCGTGTTGTGAGTTCTTTGCTTTCCGACCCTCGTGTCGTGAGTTGTCCTTTGCTTTCCGACCCTCGAGTCGTGAGTTTCCAACCCTCGTGTTGTGAGTTCTTTGCTTTCCGACCCTCGTGTCGTGAGTTGTCCTTTGCTTTCCGACCCTCGAGTCGTGAGTTTCCAACCCTCGTGTTGTGAGTTCTTTGCTTTCCGACCCTCGTGTCGTGAGTTGTCCTTTGCTTTCCGACCCTCGAGTCGTGAGTTTCCAACCCTCGTGTTGTGAGTTCTTTGCTTTCCGATCCTCGTGTCGTGAGTTTATTTCCTTTCCGACCCTCGAGTCGTGAGTTTCTCTCATTTCCGACCCTTGTGTCGTGAGTTTATCTCCTTTCCGACCCTCGCGTCGTGAGTTTATCTCCTTTCCGACCCTCGTGTCGTGAGTTTGATTCCTTTCCGACCCTCGTGTCGTGAGTTTATCTCCTTTCCGACCCTCGTGTCGTGAGTTTATCTCCTTTCCGACCCTCGTGTCGTGAGTTTATCTCCTTTCCGACCCTCGAGTCGTGAGTTTCTCTCATTTCCGACCCTCGAGTCGTGAGTTTCTCTCATTTCCGACCCTCGAGTCGTGGGTTTGTTTCCTTTCTGACCCTCGAGTCGTGAGTTTGTTTCCTTTCCAACCCTTGAGTCGTGAGTTTTGTTTTCATTTTCGACCCTCGAGTCGTGAATTTTCGACCCTCGTGTCGTGGATTTCCAACAATTACGGATGGTTGTCGCATACACCCTAATGTGTCTATAAGCCCATTACTTGATTGGCATCTTTAAAATCAATACGAATATGCAGAACACTATGAAAGCCAATGCCTGTTTGGTCCCTTTGAAGTCAACACTTGCTTGACCCATTAACCCCACTTCTTGGTGGCGTTCCCTTGAAGAACTAATGTCTGTTTGATGCTCCGACCGATACTCGTTTGGTATTCTAATCATTGCTTGCCTATCAGCTCATTGAATCCATTGCCTGTATGGAAAGTTTCAAAGCCAAGATGGCTGACAATCTGTTTGCTCTTGCATTTTCCCGTTGTGGGTACATCATTTTGAGCGCATCACATCAGCACGGTGGCGGATCTAGCCTAATAAGATATTCTCACTCCCCAGCTGGGTGCATCCTAATGGGAGACTCTCATTCCCCAGTTGAGTATATCTAGATGAGATTTTCTTCGTTCCAAGATTCTCATATTCTCAGCAAAACACATCTCGGTGCATTCTCCGTGCTTCAGAAGCCTTATTCCTCAGTGGAATATCTTCTCCCCAGTTGAATCATGATTGAATGGTCTGATTCCCCAGCAAGCTCTTAATGAGGTTCCTTGCCTGAATGCCTCATTTTCCCCAGTAGAGGGCTTTCTCTCCCCAACAGATTGACCTGTTTTCCCCAGGAGAGTTATCTCATTCCCCAGTGGAGTTGTCTTAAAAAAAAATTCTTATGCTAAGTTCCTTATCCCCAGAGGATCTCTCATCTCCCTAGTGGACCACTATGCAGAAGTATTCATCTTCTCCACTGAGTCTCTCCTCAGCAGAGTTTCACTTGCATCCTCAGTAGGATCTGTTCTCATCTAGGACTTCCCCAGCGGAATGCGTCCTACCCAAGCAAGTTGGTCACTCCCCATCAGAGTTGTCTCCATGACTTACCCTTATCTCCACATCCCCAGAGTGTCGAGAATTTGCTTCTCCAGTGAAGTTGCCAGGGTATTCCCCAAGCAGGATTTACTCCCCCAGCCAGAGCTCACGTCTAGAGTTGATCGTCTCCAGCGGATTTCTGATCCATCTCTGTCAGCTCGCAGTTTGTGAATTCTGGTCACTCATCTTGTCCTCCCCGCAGAGTTCCATACACTCTCCAGGACTTCTTCAGCAATTCAGTGCTCTTCCGCTGTTTCCCTAAGCAGCGTCCCAATCATGCATCATTCCCATTGCACTTTCTAAGCATGTAGCATTCCCATTATCAGGATACTACTCCATAAAACAATATTCATACATGCATCATGCATAACTCATTTCATATCTGTTTCTTTCTACAGGAAAGTCATCAAGATATTCAAATGCCTCCCAGAGAGCAGCTCGCCTAGTCATTACAGGCACTTATCCTGATGTTCGAATCAGAAGAAGTTTGTCTCTTTCTCCGGACACCGTCAGAACATATGAAGGCTTACTTCTCTTGGTGCCCAGAGCGATAGAAGTTTTTCCCTCAACAATGGGGTTGCCTGGTCCTTCTTATTGCAAGATGGAACTTTCTGCTGATCAAGAGCGCAAATTTTCGAGTTCATTCTAATATTCAATCTCCTTCCACCTCGACGGTTCGAAACATTCGTTTCTCACACGTCGGGTTCAAGAAGTTTGAATAGGGGCAGCTGTTGCACCCCAAAATTTGCCCTCTTTCTCTGTGCTATAAGTTATGGATGGCGTTTACCTCGTCGTTTGAAAATCAAGAAAAAAGCTAAAAGAGTTTCTATTGTTCGAGGTCATTAAGTCAACTGATTGTAAGGTGAATTGCCAAGGAACCAGTCATTGTATAAGATTATGGGTTTAAGGAGAACATTGTGTTCAAGACGCCATTATGTTTCCAATTTCTTAGTAGCTTATCATACAAGTTTGATCCAGATTGAGGAATTAACTTGAGTTAGAGGTTCATTGAAGTTTGCAAGTGGATTTGGATTTATTTATCAAAGATGTTCATGCAAATGTTGATTCAAAATCTATTTCATTTTTCTTTCAACCATTCATTCGAGATTTACACATCACTATGTTCATTATCCATTCAAGTCCTTATTCAAGTTTCAAACTCATATGAGATCACAAAAATATTCAAAAGCCCAATACAAAATTACAACAAAAAAAAAAAAAAGAAGCCATAAACTTGTTCTGAATTTTCTAAGCCGAGGTCATGCTTCTGTATTCAATTACTCCCAATTACATATCCAAAAGTCAGCTTGCTTCAAGTCTAAACCGCCCTGCACATTACCAAAACCAAAAGAAAAGCATTATAAAAAAGAACCGGCATAACTGAACCGAACCGGTTCTTTCAGCAAAAACCTTCAACCCAATTCCGCTGCATATCATTTGAGATCTAACAGAATTTCAGAGGAGGAAAAAAGGATTTAACAAAAAAAAAACTCGATATCAGAGGGGGATAAAAGAAAAATTCAGAAACAGAATGTAGAAAAAGGATTTAACAAAAAAAAACTCGATATCAGAGGGGGATAAAAGAAAAATTCAGAAACAGAATGTAGAAAAAAACTTTCATAACAGAAAAAAACTCAGAATCAAGAAACTCTCTCCAATCTTCATCTTCTTCTCTTCAATCTCAATCACATAACCATTCTTCATCCTCTTCATCATAAACCATCATTTTCGATCCACACCTTCATTATCACAGAAAATCGTCACAGAAAAATCACCACCACAATCCTCTTCAACCTTTCTTCAACCTTCATCCTTCAAATCATCAAAGACTCACCGAAGAGAATCAATGTAACCGAATAATCAGAAAGAGCTTCATCTCTGAACAAATTCACTATCTCAATCTTTCAACTCCTCATTCATGGATAACCGGTAACTGAATTTGCAAACATCACCATCATCTCAATCTTCTGTGGAACCTTCAACGTAGTCGCAAACACCGTTCAACATCACGTTTATCAATCTTCATCGGTGTCATCAAGAATCTTCAACAAATTGCACCCTGAGTCTTCACGATAATCTCCGTTAGTCCTCAACAACAATTCTTCAACATCTTCAATCTCTCTTCGTTACAACTTCAACAACCGCAACCTTCACTCAATCAACAACACCTCTGAACCGCCTTACTTCGTGATTTCACGCTCTGCAACAACAACAATTCATCATCATCATCACGCATCCAAATTCAGAACGAAGTTCAAAAGAAGAAAAAGAGGAAGAACGTTCCATCGGAAACGCTAAAGACAAGGGACACACGTTATTACCTGAAGATCGAAAGTTCCTCTGGTTTTCTCTCTCTGCTTCGCCATCGTCGAAGATGCGTCGGACGAGCTCCAATAGGAGGACAAGATCAGATTGAGAATCAGAGCAATGGTTGAGATGGAGAGTGAGGGTGAATCGGAGAGGAGTCTGGAGAGATGAACGAGAGGTGAGATGACCTCGTCGCTCACGGAGGCGCGAAGGAGTTCGCATCGGAGAAGGTTGTTGCTGTGCCGCCGTTTGCTGTTCACGTGAAGAAGAAGATCTGAGTTGAAATATCTCAACCTTCACAGCGTAACCCTAACTCTCCCTTTCTATATTTTTGATTATTTGAGATTAATGTAAGATTGAATGTGAATTAATTGAGTTTAATATGTTTAATTGGTCATAAACTTTGAGAAATAAAATACAGAATCTGATTTAGCTCAATGAATTGATTGAATCATGAAAATCTGAATAGATAAAATCTGATTAGCTCCTTGGGCCTTCTGTGCCAATTTACTGCGTGAACCCTCCTTAGGCCCAGCGCTCATCTGTTTTTTTCTTTTGGTAACAAAAACTGTGATAAACAAAAACAACTTTGGGCCATCTGCTTGGGCCTAGCGCCATCATTAGCTTCTACACACTGTTTTCAGCTTTTCACCCCCCTGTTTCACTTAATTCACATTAGATTTTAATTGTTTTACCTAGTTTGTTTTCTATTATCTTTAGTGTAATAAAATGACGTATAAAAACAATATTTTTGTTATATTTCTCACATTGATAAAAAGAATAACAAAAACATGTAATCTTTTGCTTGTTAGACTTTAATTGTTTTGTACATAGTTTTGTTCTTATTCTTAGATAAAAATGTTACAAAAAACAATTTAATCTTGCTAGATTTTGCTTTAGAATTTACTTAGAATTTAATTTCTATTATTTTCTATGGCGGTACGCGTGCTTCCTTGTTACTACTGATTTGTTTGCTGAGATGTGCAAGGTACTTTGAGAGGGTTCGATTGTGATTTGATTGCTTCGTGTTCCACTTTATTTGTGGGACACGAATTCGCTTCTGATGCGACTTGATTTGCATCGTGTTCCACTTTATTTGTGGGACACGAACTTATTCCCGAGGCGATTCATCCGATCTCTCATTCATTGAGATGTATACTCCTGTATTGTCTGGTTTGTATTTCCTGCAGGTTGCTTGTGTGGTTGTGTTTTATACACACCACATAGCGGTTGTGATTTATTTTCACACTGCATCGCTTTGACGCTTATGCTGGACTCCTGGCTTTGCTGGATGTTAGATTACGTGAAGTTTCTCAGTTCTGCTTGCGTTGCTAGCTCACTGCGGATTTGCTATCCGTTTGGTATCGTTCCTTATTCCCTTTTACTTCTTTCTGTACTTTATCGCTTTCTCGCATCATCCTATAACATGAGAAGTAGGACTTAGACATGCATCTGGCCAAGCCCTCGAAAGAGGCTCTGTTTTTGTTGGTGTGTTTATATTTGTGCTTTGCGGCAGGGAGTCACGGTGTAATAAGTCCTATATGGCACTCCGTTAAGTCCTCATGGAAGGCATGCGGTCAAGGGTTCGTAATCAACCCCCGCCTAGTCTCATCGAGTCTGTTCATTATGCGCACGCTTCGCATCGCTTGCTTTTGAACCTGCACAAGATCTTGTATCGAGTATGTCAGGAAAAGGGTTCATGTAGCCGGACCCCCGCCTTTCCTATAGCTCGCGTCGCTCGACGTTGATGCTCGGTGTACGCACGCACCATTTTCCTTTACGATCCGTGACGGCTTGGTTGCTGAGAGGGGTCCGCCCTCTTGTCTATGGCCCGATCATTTTCGCGAGGTCTAATGCTTGGTTGACTTGGGTTGAGCTGCTCCCCTTGGCTATGGCGGGACCGCTTTTCTACCATTCGGTCAGTACCGTTGGTTTTGTTTGCTTTACGAGCGGATGCTCGTTTGTGTGATATACTTGTGTGCTTCCCTTTTCCCGTGTAGGTTGATAGTTTAGCTTAGACTTGTACCCTTTGTATGATAACATTAGGTAGCAAGCTTTCCCCCTTAGCTTAGGTCTTCCTCATGCATTCTTTAAAACACAAATCACACTCTTTGATTTTCTTTTCTTAAGAGCTTGTTATTTCCGCTCCATTCCCAAGCATAAGTCTCCAAAGGTCGAGCAGCGGAGTGTGAATGTAACTCGTTCACCTAAAAAACACAAAACAAACAGAAACTAGTTAGCCGAGCTACGGTAGCTGTGATTCTGCAAAACAGATACGTAGGCAGCGAGGTAGGGCCCGTGCGAGCACAATCCTTTCTTTTCCCTACATTCTGCATTCATTTTAGTCCAGATTAGAGTAGTTTGCTTACACACCCATAGTTTTAGACACAGGCGTGGATACCATCGAGTACGATGGGCGCGAGGGGTGCTAGTACCTTCCCCTCGCGTAACCGACTCCCTTACCCTTTTTCTCTGGTCGTGAGACCGTTGTTTTGTTTTGTGGTTTGCTGGCATTCCCTTCCTTTTTAGGATAAATATGTTAGTGGCGACTCTGTTAATTTTCGCGGGGTAGCGACAACTTTGTATTCATTCAACATGGTTGAAGACAAAGTGTTGGCTGAGCAGTTGGATATGTTCAACAAGCGGATTCTTAATCTTTAAAATATTGATGTAAAGATTGATGATGAAGATCAAGCGTTGTTACTATTGTGTGTTTTGCCTCGATCACATGCTCACTTCAAAGAAACTCTCCTGTATGGAAGGGAGTCCCTGACCTTTGAAGAAGTTCAATAAGCCCTATATTAAAAGGACCTGAACAAACGAAAGGAGCATAAACCTTCGACTGTTGGCGAAAGTTTGGCCGTTAAAGGAAAACTCTTACGAAAGGATAGTAAGTTTGACAAGAAGAAGGGCAAAAGACAGTCAAAGTCTTACAGTGGCGAAGCATCTGGCATACGATGCTATCATTGTAAGAAGGAGGGTCACACAAGAAAGGTGTGCCCTGAACGCTTGAAAGATCATGGAGGTAAGGATAATGGCAATGCAACCATTGTTCAAGATGATTTCAAATCATCTGATGTTCTTGTGGTTTCAAGCAGTGACTCGAGAAGAGAGTGGATTATGGATTCAGGTTGCACTTGGCACATGACTCCAAACAAAGACTTGTTCGAGGAATCATGTGATCAAGATGGTGGATCAGTATTGCTGGGAAACAACAAGGCTTGCAAGATTGCATGTGTTGGATCTATGAGGTTCAAAGTCCATGATGAGTCAATAAGGTTGTTGACTGAAGTCAGGTATGTTCCTGATTTGAAGATAAATCTACTTTCTCTTGGTGTATTCGACAAGAAAGGATATGTTTTCCAAGGAGAGAAAAGTATCTTAAGAGTCATGAGGGGTTCAAAGGAAGTCTTAAGAGGCGTGAAGAAACAAGGCTTGTATACCCTTGAGGCTGAAGTTGTAAGTGGTTTGACAAATGTTGCATCCACGAAACCTTTGTCAAAGACAGAAATCTGGCACATGAGATTGGGCCATGTTAGTGAAAGGGGTCTGGTCGAATTAGGGAAACAAAATCTGCTTGGTGGAGACAAAGTCGAAAAGCTGACGTTTTGTGAACCCTGTGTACTTGGAAAATTTTTCAGAGTGAAGTTCAACAAAGGCAAACAAAGAACACATGGATCCCTTGATTACATCCATGCTGATCTTTGGGGGCCTCCAAGGTGTCCATTACATTCTGGAGCAAGGTATTTTCTATCCATAGTTGATGATTATTCCAGTAAGTTATGGGTATTCATCCAGAAAACTAAGGATGAAACTTTTGAGAATTTCAAAAGTTGGAAGACTCTGGTAGAAAATCAAACTGGCAGGAAGGTCCAGAGGTTGAGAACCGACAATGACCTTGAATTTTGCAATGAGGCATTCGACAGTTTTTGTGCGGCCTCTGGTATTGCAAGGCACAAAACTAGTGCAGGTACTCTATAGCAAAATGGTTTGGCTGAAAGGTTTAATCGAACTATTTTGGAGAGAGTCAGATGCATGTTGACTAGTGCAGGGTTAAAGAAGGTGTTCTGGGCTGAGGATGTTTCGAAAGCAACATATCTGATAAACAGATGTCCTTCAACAGTGTTAGATATGAAGACACTTGAAGAAGTTTGGTCGGAACATCCACCATATCTCGACAAACTGAGAGTATTTGGCTGCATAGCCTATACTCACATTAGGCAAGACAAGGTCGAACCTAGAGCTCTGAAATGCATGTTCACGGGATACCCTGAAGGAGTCAAAGCTTATAGGCTATGTTTCCTAGAGCCAGGTCACAGGAGGTGTATCACCAGTCGAGATGTAGTTTTCAATGAAGCTGAAATGGCTTTTAAGAAAACTGATGTTGGTCAAAATGCAGAAACATCTGACGAAGAGCTAGAACAGGTAGAGATTCCTATTAAGGTGGAGCATGTTGATGCTGAATTGCATATCCCTGATGAAGTCGAAGAAATAGTAGAAGATGTTAAGGAAATTGAGGAAACTGTCGATGACTACCTATTGTCAAGAGATAGGTCGAGAAGAGCCATCAAGCCACCTCAGAGACTTGGATATGCAAATCTTATAGCTTATGCCTTAATCTCTGCAAGTGAGGTTCTAGACGAAGAACCTAGAGACTACAAGGAAGTTATGAGGAGTCAAAATAAGATTGAATGGCTGAAGGCCATGGATGATGAGATGAAATCTCTTCATGATAATCATACTTGAGAACTGATCAAGAAACCTATTGGGGTAAGGTTAGTCAGCTGTAAATGGATTTTCAAAGTTAAGGAAGGAATTGAAGGAGTGACGTCGAAAAGATACAAGGCAAGGTTAGTTGCAAGAGGTTTCACTCAAAAAGAAGGTGTCGACTTCAATGATGTGTTTTCTCCTATTGTGAAGCTTAGGTTTATTCTAATGTTGCTTGCCATGGTGGCACAGTTCGATCTTGAACTGGAACAGATGGATGTGAAGACTGCGTTCTTGTATGGTGATCTAGGTGAAACGATCCTGATGAGGCAACCTGAATGGTATGTCGAAAAGGGGAAGGAAGATTATGTTTGCAAGTTAAAGAGATATTTGTATGGGCTGAAACAATCTCCTCGACAGTGGAATAGGAGATTCGACAAATTCATGGCATGCATAAGTGTCATTAGAAGTCAGTTAGACCACTACGTTTACTTTAGATTTTGACCTGGTAATTCATTTGTTATTTTGTTGCTTTATGTGGATGATATTCTCATAGCAAGCAACAATGTTTAAGATGTGACGATGGTGAAGGTTGAACTCAATAAGGAGTTCGATATGAAGGATCTGGGAGCTGCTTCCAGGATTCTTGGAATTGACATTCAAAGAGATAGAAAGAAGTCAAAGTTATGCTTATCTCAAGAGGCATATCTACGAAAGATTCTCGAAAAGTTTGGTATGTCGAATTCGAAGCCAGTTGTGATTCCAGCAAACCCTCAATTCAAGCTGAGTATTGATCAGTGTCCCAGTACTGATGTTGAAAGAGCCTATATGAATAGCATTCTGTATGCTAATATAATTGGTCCTTTGATGTATGCTATGGACTGTACAAGACCCGACATAGCATATGCAGTAAGTCTTGTAAGCAGGTACATGGCGAATCCTGTAAAGGCTCACTGGGAAGCATTGAAGTGGATTTTAAGGTACATAAATGGGTCTCTGAATAGAGTCCTAATTTATGGTGGAGCCTTGGGTGAAGATAGTAAAGCAGTAATCGAAGGATATGTCGACTCTGATTATGCAGGTTGTATGGATTCCAGAAAATCTATTTCTGGATATGTTTTCATTATGTTTGGCACAACAGTTAGTTGGAAAGCAACACTTCAGAAGGTTGTTGCTCTATCAACCACTGAAGCGGAGTCAAAGTGCAATACACCTGTCGAAGAATTCAGCCTATCATGAGCGAACTAAGCACATTGATGTGAGGTTGAATTTCATCAGGGGAGTAATCGAGTGTGGAGAAGTCCAAGTACTGAAGGTTTCGACTGAAGACAATGTTGCTGATATGATCACCAAGACATTGCCGAGTTGCAAGTTTTTCCACTGTATGCAGTTGCTAAAGCTGCATGAAGAAAGCTAGTTTGTTCCCTTGATGTTGTAGATTTAGATCCAAGGTGGAGATTTGTGAGATATTGGATCGAACTCTAGTATGGCCGAAGGGTAGTTTCTTGGTTCGACAGGATTAAGCATGAAGTCGAAGGTTATTCACATGCTTGTGTCGAAGATGCTAGGGTTGTCAGCATGTTAAATTAGGTTTTAGTGTTTAAACCCTAATTTGTTAAGTTAGCTTGTTTATTAAGTTGGCTTGTGTAATGGGCCTTGTGGAAAAAGCTCATTAGTTAGTATGTTAGGTTTTATTATAAATAGCATACTAGTCTCTCATCATTGCTAAGCTGCAAATCCTAATTTAGGGTGAGAGAGGTTATTTGTTATTCTTGTAAACTTGTAATCTTGTTTTAAGAGAAATTAAAAGAATAGCAGTTATAACCAATTCTTGTGTTCTTTTTATCTTCCCTAATTCCTATTACATTTTGTTCTTGACATCGTTTTTCACAACAAATTGGTGCGGTGAGTATGGAGAAGATGCCTTCAACAATGTATGAGATTGAAAAGTTCACTGGAGTGAATGATTTTGGTCTGTGGCGCTTGAATATGAAAGCCCTAATTCCTATTATATTTTGTTCTTGACATCGTTTTTACAACATGAATACTATATATGAAAGTAATAAATGTAAAAACAATATAATATACAATGATAATACCTATACAACATTGTGGAAAACCTCTTTGAAAACCACATTTGTTGTTTCATGCAATGGCAAATTTTTTTTGTCATGAATTAAAATTTTCAAGCCTCCTTTGCTTTTGACTCTTGACATTGCAACATAAATTTGTCCATGGCTGAAGACGTCATTTGGCAAATATAAACCCACATAATTTAATGATTGACCTTGAGATTTATTTATTGTCATTGCAATATAATGAAACAATGATGGGGAATTGTCTTCTAATAAGTTTGAATGACCAAGGGGATTGCGAAGGAGACAAAGACACTTTAGGTATTTAAATAGTGTTTCCTACGTGAGTACTTGAAATAATCTTAGCCTCAATCACATGATTTGCTAGTCTTGTTACCGTCAATCTTGTACGATTGCAAAGTCCTTCTGATTGATTCAAATTCCTTATCAACATAATGGTTGTGCCCATCTTCAATTTTAAGCAATGATTAGGCAAACCAGACGTTTTCAAACAACTCAAAAATTTAGGAGTCAAATGCTCAAAAGCCTCATTCGCATTTGCTTCTGATCTATCAATAGTATCACTACTTAGAAACTCCTTCTTATCACCATTGAAAATAATTTATAGTTAAAAAATATTAGTAGTATATGAAAATTATTATAAGTAAATAATGTATAAATATAGTAACTTGGAAGAAGATTTGTAATGTAATCATTAATTTCATCGACAATATTTATAGTTGAAGCTAGGATCGCTCGACTTTGGAGGAATTCTTGATTCTATATACTATCAGTAGGAATTAGTTTTTCATCTAATTAGGTTAATAGGCCTATAAACATCTCATCATTGGGAATTATTTACTTTAATTTTATTTTAGTTACATCAGAAATATGAAAACACGACCAAAGCATGTTCATATTATCAGTAACTAATGAAAATATAAAAAAATCAAACACTTTTTTAAATCAAATAAATTTCAATATTTTCTCCAATAAATAAGATGGGTGGATTTCACATTTCACCACATCTTCGGATTGGTCTCCTCCCGATGTCGCACCAATCAATTACTCAAAATACGATTAAAATTCATGCAGATTATTTATGCCTAGAGCAATAATCAAACGCTACCGCTAAAAATGTGGTAAATGAATTAAGTCGAATTTCTTCGCCTCGAGAAAATTAATTTTAATAAATATAACTCTTATTTCAATCAACTCCCGAACTACGAGACTCTGATTTCTCTCATCTCTTTATGAAGATACGTGCACACGATTGCAAAACCAAGGTGAGTCACCTAATAACAAACCACGGTCAAATCCACTCGCCTATAGTGGTTGGATTTTAAATAAGGATTAATTCATTGTCAACCAAATCAAATTTTATTTGCTTCGAGCGAATTAATTCTGATAAAGATTAAGATTCTTTATCAAGACTCAATCAAACCAATTAACTCACCTACCCTTTAGTATTAGGATTTTTAATTTTGTTTGGTGTTCCTATTGTTTATGTTGATATTTATATATTTATTTCGTTATTTCTATTATATATATATAATTATCATTTTATTATACTATATATGGTGGAATTATATATATATATATATATATATATATATATATATATATATATATATATATATATATATTGTAAACCTAAGTGTGGGAATTGTCACTTGGCCAAAGGAGACTAGAATCGCCTACTAGAACCGCTAAGTGTGGGAATAAGTCATGGTAAGAATGCATAATTAAGGATTTTTGAACGCTTGCTATGTCAATCTCTAGATTTTAGCAAGTTAATTCTCTATATTTTGCTCCAACTCTACTGGACGGATCCCAAACAGATTCGGACCCGCATTCCTTACCTGCTAGCTCATGGTAAGAATGCATAATTCAGGATCTTCGAACGCTTTCTATGTCGATCTCTAGGTATTAGAAAGTTAATCCTAATTCATAAATAGGAATCTACGAACGCTTGCTATGTCAATCTCTAGGTTTTAGCAAGTTATTTATCTAAGCCTATTTGTCGGACAAATTTTGGGGTCTTCAGGTATTTAATAACCCTTCGATTCGAATGTGCGAAAACCGTGTACTCTCGCACACTTCAATCAAATATTAATTAAATAGGGGTAGCTGTCATACCCCAAATTTTGCCCGCTTTATTTATAATATTTAAAATTATTTTTAACTTTTGATTTTATAAGTTTTATTCAAGTTTTAATTGTTAATATTAATTTTGCTTATTTAAAAATATAATAGTTTATTTTAAATATTTGTATTTTAAAAATAATAAAGTTGCTCATCCTTCATATGCTCTCAAATGTCTTCCTATTTTGAATAAATGAAATAGCACAATTGGTAAGGAGGAAATTTTGCAAGCATAGGGTCGTGGGTTCAATTTTCACTTGGTGCACTTTGGACTTTTTTTTGGCTATTTTTGATCATTTTTGTACTTGGAAACAAGTATGTCCAGTTTCATAATTTTGGTGACCAAGATGGGTTGTTGGTCTTTTGGATATGGGTTATTTCCTCTTATGGATTTTAACCTAATTCTCTAACTCTATAAAAAGGGGTCTTGGCAACCCTAAATGGGACCTTTTTTTGACTTTCACGTACAATTTTCACAAATTCCCAACACACACACATTTTTATATATGCTTCTCTTCTTCCTCCGAGGGTTTCTCTTGAACAACCCTAACATGCCATTGTCGATTTACTGACAACGGCCGACAAATCCTTTCCCTTTTTCAAACTCAAATCTCTTAACTCAAACTCAAACTTTTGGCCGATGATTTCATATGAGGCCTCCCTTTTTTAAAACGTTTTTTTTTCAAAACTTTTGGCCAATGATGATATATTGAGGCCTTTTACGTTTTATTTTTGTTATACAGCTTTTGGCCTTTGGCCATTGTTGTCTCGATGTGACAATGATCCTATCTTATTTTTGTTATACACGACTTTTGGCCTTTGGCCATTGTTGTCTCGATCTGACAATGACCCTATCTTATTTTTATTTTAAACGCATTTTGGCCTTTGGTCTTTGTTGACTCGATCTGACAATGACGCTATCTAAGAGATTTTATTTTTGCTACATTTTGGTTATGTTTTTACGATCATAATATTTTTTTTAACCCCTGGTATTTTTTCCCTTTTTGGCCAATGACTAAAACTCATTATATGAGGCCAACCTTTTAATAAAAAAACATTTTTGAAACCTAAAACCTAAAGATTAAACGGGTTCCCTTGAGTAAAAGGGAGGCAAAGGGTTCCTAACACCTTCCATTTGCCTAATTTACCTACTTACCCAAAAAATATCATTTTTTTAGGTTTCCCACTTGCCTAAAACAAATAGTGGGTGGCGACTCGTTTAAACGTAATTTTTAAGGCATGTTGCTACACACTGGTCCAAACAAATCAAATTGCAAGAGTTCCAATGGTCTGGAGGTAGAAACAACATTCTTAGCTTTGAAAGAAGTTTTTGAAAACTTGTCTTTCTGACATTTTTCACAAAGAGCATCTAAAGAGAACTTCAAATTTGAACGCCTGTAACTAAGTTAATCTTCTTTAGGTGAGAAATGCTTCTCATGCTAACGTGACCCAATCGTTTATGCCAGATCCATTGCTCTTCTTTAACAGACATAAGACACTTAATATTTTGTTCTTTCAGATCAGAAAGTCTGATCTTATAAACGTTGTTCTTCCTCCTTCCATTGAACAAAATGGAGCCATCTTTTTGACTTATAACTTTACAGGACTTTTGATTAAAGATTATATAATAACCATTGTCACTTAATTGACTTATGGACAATAAATTATGTTGTAATCCATCAACAAGTAAAACATTAGTAATAGAAGGAATATAACCCTTACCAACTGTTCCAAAGCCAACGATCTTCCTTTTCTGATCACCTCCAGAACCTATAAAGCCTATGGGCTTTGGAACATATGCCTTCTTCGTATCATGTGTCGCGAGCAGCTAGAGTACATGTACCATGACAGGTATATTAACTGGGCTACTAAGGATGTCTGCAACATAGATTGTCTTTTTCTAAGGTACCCATAGTCTTTTGGGTCCTTTCTTGTTAGTACTTATAGAGTTTTTAACAAACTTGAGTTTAGATGCAAAATAATCATATCTATATGAATAATAGAAACAGTCTTTTGGCTTCGTCTTAGGTTTTAAAACATATTTTGTAAGGCACCAATTCATTTTGTGAACCCTTAGGATTCTTCATCAGAATCATAACCAATTCCTCTTGTATCGTTTCTGCTAACGCCATAGATCATAGAAGCCATTATGCTTTTGTCTATGCCTCTAGCAAAGAATTTGTAAAAAGATTTGTCATACTGTTTTGTGCCACTATCATTGTTCATAGAAGCTTCTGAAATAATTTCTTCTGCAAGTTTTAAGCTCTTGCATTTTAAGGAAGAACTTTTATTTTTCACAACAAAGTTTTCTTCAGCCTACTGTGTGCTTCGGATTCAGATACAAGGATCTTTTTTAAACCTTTGTATTTGTTACGAAGCTTCTGATACTTTTTAAGAAATCCAGACATGTATGATTCAAGTTCAAAACGAGTTAGATCACAAAATACCTCTTCTGAATCTGATTCTGATTCTAATTCAGATGCATCTTCTCATCATTAAACTTATGTAACCGTGTCGTTTCTGTTTATCTATTATTGTTTAGTTTCTGTTTCTTCTTATTGTTTATGTTTCGATCCCTAACATATAATGTTTAAATCTTATCTATAATTGTTTTTGTTTCAAACCCTAACATATAATGTTTAAATCTTATCTATAATTGTTTTTGTTTCAAACCCTAACATATAATGTTTTGACTTGTTTATGTTTATGTTTGTGTTAGTTTTTACTTGTAGGTATGAATGGATGAATGAAAAGTTAAGAAGGATGAAGCTAAAGTGATGGCAATGTGAGCGCTCCAAACACATGTTTGCTTCTCTCACTTCAGCTTCATCCTCCTTTTATTTCACTTTATATTCCATTATGGGACAGGTATGTTCTATGTTGTTTAAGATTTGTTGTTGATGAATGTTGTTGTTAATATTTGTTTTACATAAGTTTATAATATCTTATGTGGTTTGCTTGTTTTTCCAACACCTTACCGAATATATAACTCTTCGGATTGCATTAGAAAATTATAATATGATAGATAAAGTTATGTTAGAAAACAAATTACACGTTCAATTCTAGACAAGAATTCTTCAGCCAATTATCTGCATTTCACTCTTTAATGCTTAAAACTTGGTTTAATGCTTCTTGTTCTTCAACCTCCCCTTCCTTCACTTCTAATTTTGTTTCCAACGTAAATAATATGTAGCAAAATGAACTAGACGTGAAGGAATGGGGGTTGAAGATCTAGGAGCATTAAACCAAATTCTAACCAAGAGCAAAATGTGGATAAGGAGCAGAAGCATTCTTGTTTAGCATTGAACTTGTAACTTGTTCTTCTAATATAACTTAATTTATCATATTATAATATTCTAGATCAGAATGAAATGTTAAATATTTAGTGAGTATTGGTGAAATAAGCAATTCCACATAATTTATAATAAACTTAGTGTATATACCTAACGGTTCTTTAGAAAAACCGTTGTTAAAAATTTTTCTTTAAATAATATCACAACGGTTATTTTGAATAACCGTTATGATAGATAACACACTACGTGACATATAATCACAGCCGTGTACATCCGTTTTTTAAGTAGTCATTGTCTACCTGAGAAGCTACCATACACCACACATATACTATCTTTTCTAATGATACAAGTAACCAACTTTCAGCTATGATAACTAACTCTGTTAGTTAGTTATTGATGACTGATTATTTTCTTCTCTTCTTTTTTCATTGGTGTTTTGGTGTTTGCTAATCCCATATTCATTTACATGATTTAACACACTATTTTATCCAAATCATAAATAATACTAGTAAAATACAATAAAATCAAAATCACTATAAAAAATAACAAAACTAAATCATTATTAATTACAAAATTAATCATATAAAAAAAGAGAAGCAAAATAAATATTCTCCCAACCAGTAGTATAACTTAAACTTAAGAAAATTTAAAATTTTGAAATAAATTTTTCTCTTCTTCCTCTCAGCCAACAAACTCTTTTTCTCCTAACCTTTTTGTAACTCTCTTTTTCTTGTATCCAAAATTTATTTTTTATTTTTAAATTTGAATTTTTGAACACTAGTATTAAATCTCTTGAGGAAGAGTTTTGTTGTCTATTTTGATTCTCCATTTTAAAATCAATCTCTGTGATTACAACCATGGTTACGAGGATCAATGCCACGTCCACATTGATAACAAAACACATAAGAACACCTGAAATTTAAGAAAATAATTAATAAATAATTTCATTAACAATCAATCAATAAAAAAAGGCAATAAAATGAAGAAGTTAACTTAGAATTATCAGGGCAATATGATTGACGTATAAAATTATTTTATACTTTCAGTCTATATCTTTTTTCTCTAATAAAGATGAAATAAAAATACTAACCTGCATATCATGTGATCGCATCCTTGAGATTTTTCAATAAAACTTTTACAATTTGGACATTTTTTCCATTTCCTTCTACCAGCAAGATCAACCATAAGAGCCTCATTACTATTCTTCAATCTTTGAAACTTTTGACAACTCATATCTTCGTGCCAAGGAGTTTTACACTTAGCACAAACCCTTCTATTGCAATGAGGACAAGTAGAATTCGTAGAATCTCGAATCACTCCTCCTACGCGATATTCCTCACTAATTAAAAGTGTCGAACAATCATAAAATGGACAATAAAATTTATTCTTTTCCGGAATCCCCGATTCACTCAAAGCTTTCTCCCACCAATCCATAACATTGGTAGGTAAAATTGGTTTACAATATTGAGGATCCAATGTTCCGGAACAACCTAGTTCCGGACAAGTTAGGTTAACCTTGTTTTGTTGTAGATTTGAAACTATGTATTTAATTGTGCATTTTGTGCAAAAGAAATGAGTGCAACCTTGTACGTCGAATGAGTCATTTAGAGGCTTTGATTCGTAACAAATTTCACAATCATATAAGGGGACTCCTTCTACGGGAAGTGGGGTGGGAATAGTAACTTCATTTGTTTCAAAATAATTGTCTAGGGTTAGGGTTGGTTGAGGTGATGATGGAGATAAGAGGTTTTGTTTAATGGTTTTTCTTTTTTTGGTTTTTATAGGAATACAATGAAGAATGCAAACGTTGTTTCCCATTTTACTATCAAGAGTGGTGGTTGTGTTTGTGTACGTGAAAGTGTGCTTAAAACCTATTTTATGGAGAAAATGATAGTAAATTATTTTACCATATTTTAAGGGGGGAGAGAGAGTAATAAGGTTGAAAGTTTCATTTGGAGATTATGAATAAATATGATCCCATTAATCAGCAAAATGGTTTTTGACTTTTTATTATAAATGAAATTTATTGCTTATAGACAATGACATAATGATGAATATATCATCAATTTTATTTTTTTGTGAAGAATATTTTATATTTAAATTCTGAAAAAAACGGTGAAATTCAACATTAACTCGAAAAATTATGAGTATAAAAAAATTGTAACAGTTGAAGAAAATTTAAATTATTAAATAAAAAAACTTATTTTGTCAAAAGAAAAGAAATTTTAAATTATTAAAAAATGATATTATTTTGTAAAAATAAAAGAAAATATATTTCAGACAAATAGTATATATAAGTCTGGTCAAATAAAATAATTTCAATCAGATACATCATATGATGAATTAAAAAATATTTATAAAAATTATTGTTTTTTGTTATTAATATTATTAGGAAATTTCTTTATCCAGACTTCGGAGATGTATCTCCGAAAAAATCTCAAAAATTAGGATTTTGATTAATTCGGAGATGCATCTCCGAAAAAACCAAAAAAATTTAAAAATTAAAAATGTTGGGATATTAATTAATTCACATATCATAAATTTGATATAATTTATGAGTAATGACTAATAATAATTATACATTTTGATATAATTTATGAGTTATGAATAATAATTATTATATATTTCTATTCTGATTCATATTTTAAAATTTAAAATAATTTTAATTAAAATAATTTCAATTACAAAAAATTTAAAATAATTTCAATTATTAAAATGTAGTTATGAATAATTTCAATTCATGTTTCTACCGTTGATAATAATACTAAAAGAGATCAAGTAAGACTAATGATAATAATAATAATAATAATAATAATAATAATAATAATAATAATAATAATAATAATGATAAAAAAATTATTTTTCATAATGAATTATGATAAAAAAAATTATTTTTCATAATTAAAAGTGAATTATAATTTTTCATTTAGTTTAAAAAAAATTAAAAAAAGATTTTGTCTTAATTTTATTTAATGAATAAATTTTATATTTAATTCCATATAATTCAAAATTTACTTATGAAATTAAGATGTTTTTAATTTATATAAGTTAGTAAAATAATTTTTAACTTAAAAATTGTTTAGGAAATTTTGATTCACCTTGATTTTATTAATTCAGCTTCATTTTATTGATTCACCTTGATTTTATACCTATTAATTGTATTGATTCACTATGATTTTAATTTTTTTATAATTATTTAATTTTTTTGGAAGTGTATATCCGAAACATTCCAAGACCAATTTGGTCTTGGAATATTTCGGATATGAATATCCGAAGACACCCCTCTCCCAAAAAAAAGGATGTTTTCGGAAATGCATCTCCGAAAACACATTTTTTTCATGTTTTCGGAAGTGCACTTCCGAAATCAACTTTTTTTCAGAAAAAAAATGATTTCGGAGATGTATCTCCGAAATATAGGGGCATTCTGGGAAATTCTCCGCAGGTGACCAAGAAGGTTAGGGGGTGAATAAAGAAATTTCCTTATTATTATTATTATTATTATTATTATTATTATTATTATTATTATTATTATTGATTGTTTTATGTCTAAATATATAAAAAGAAATACAAAATTTTCTTTTATCATATTTTATTTATTAGTAATAACATAATATTTGTAAATAAATTATATTTTATTTAAAAATACTTTGTAATTTGTAATTTTAGTTGATTCGAAGGTAATAACTCTAAATGGATTAGGGTTGTAAAGACTTAGGGTTTGTCGAGAGTGAGAGCTAACTCACACGGAAAGATATGAGATGTTATGTATGGTGGTTTTCTCTGTGTATTAGAGATTATCCTTTAATCTTTTGTTACCCATTTATATATAGTCCCTGAGGGCCTTTAAGCAAATAAACTCAGTTTTCTTAGAATATCGCACCCTTCACAGAAGTGGATGGTTTATACCCTGGACTTCAAGGGAAATAGTTAGACCCTCACGACTTCCTAACTATTGACGGTTGACTCAATACACCCACATCATGGAAGATGAATGGGAAGTTGGGCGACTGAACAGGACAAGGGGCGATCGAACACAATAAAAGGTGCTCAAACTATTGTAAGGGCAACTAAAAAAGGATGGTGGGTACGCCTCTCACCCTTGTCTTAAGGTTTTCCTCAATTATTCAACTACATAGTCCCTCAAGCTCGAAGGCTTGCAAAGACAAAAATGTTTTAACCCTCCATCTTTAAACCTTCCAATGAGCCTGATGAGATGCCTACCTCCACCATTGGGGGAGATTTGTCGTAACTTTTTTGACGAGGTTCAATAGCACCTTTTTGGCGGGACATTTTGTTTCTCCCTTAGAGGCACCATTTAGGAATAGGACCCAGGTAGGAGAAACCTCATTTCTAATGGGCGTGTTAAACTCATCCAAAATATGCCAAAACATATGATTTAATGCTGCCTTAGGGAATGTTTTGAATTTTCTATTCGATCAAATCGATTGCCCATGGTACCATTCTTCCATCTAGATCCAAATTCTTCGGAATTTGAAGTACAGAATAGTCTTTCTTCACCAATATTCGGTGTCCTTGAAAGTAGGGCTTAAGTTTTCTCGCAGCTACCACCACTGCAATGTGTGTCTTTCTATATTTGGATAGCGGACCTTTGCGCCCTTGAACACATTGCTTACATAATAGATAGTCTGATCTACCTTATCATTTTCATGGACCAGTATTGAGCTTAATGCTTAATCAGTGACAAACAAGTAAAGGTATAACGGAAGCCAGTTGTTAGGCGTGTCAAAATGGGTGGTAGCCAAGATAGCCTCTTGCCTAGAGAATGCATGCTCACATTTTCTAGTCCAGTCAAACCTCTCATTCTTCTTCAGTGTGGTGAAAAAGTGGAAAGACTTATTACATGTAAAGAAAAGAAAACGAGAAAGGCAGTTAAGCGCCTGGTTAGTTGCTGAAGCACCTTGACATTAGAGGGACTTCTTTTGTCTATGATGGCTTGGAATTTTTCTTGATTCTCCTATATCCCTTTTGGGTGAGCATGATGCCTAATAACTTTCCCGCGTGTACATCGAATGAGCACTTTGCTAGATTTAGGTGTATGTAATATTCCTTGATGGATCCTAGGATATCTTCCCACTCTATTGCATGGCTTTCCCCTTCTTACGTCTTCACGATGATGTCTTTAATATAAACTTCAAGGTTGAGTCCTATATGCCTTGAAAACATTGTGTCCATGAGTTGTTGATAGGTGGCGCCAACAATCTTTTGCGTAAAAGGCATGATGTTGTAGTAATAACTATCGTGATTTTGGCATGAACACCGTCTTAGGAGTGTTTATGGGATCCATTTTGACCTGGTTGTAGCCTGAAGAGGCATCCATGAAAGTTAACACTTTGTAGCTCGAGGACCCATCTATCAAGCGATCCATATTATGGAGCGGATAAGGATCTTTGGGGCATGCTGCATTGAGATCAGCGAATTCGACACACATACGCCATTTGTTTACGGCCTTCCTTACCAAAACCATATTAGCTAGCCAAAAAGGGTATGTGATCCTCATTATAAAACTGACATCTACCAGCTTCTGAAATTCTTTACTAATGGCTACTCTTTTTTCTTCACCAGCCTTTTGTTTTCTCCAGGACATCGGCTTGGCCGAGGGATATATGGAAAGTCAACGACACACTACCCTAGTGTCATGGCAAGACATATCTGAAGGAGCCCAGGCAAATAGGTCGATGTTTTTTCTGAGCAAGGCGATCAAGTCTTCTTCTTCTGATTCACACAATGAGGTGCCCAACTTACTGACCTAGTGTGACAGGCGCCCGATCCAGGACTTTTTCATATCTTTGGATGTCGTGAGCCTCTCACTTTCTGCTTCCAATCTTGGATTCCTACTTGTCGCATCAGAGTCATCCAGGCTAGGGCGAGGGATTGCACTAGGGAGATAGACTCCCTTACTACTACCAGGATATTTATGTAACATTTTCTAGAGACTGCTAGGTCTCCTTTAACGATACAACTTACTGGTAATTTTAATAAATCAACCATAAGTTTTAATTCATCTAATTGATTAAACTCAAAAAAAATCATAAGGAAAATTTGTGCAAAACAATATGACAAAAAGTGTTTGTGCCTGCAAGTTAAATGTTTGGATATTAATAATTTGGATAGAAACAGCGATCTAAACAATGTAGAATTTCTTTGCAATAATAAAGTAAGCGAAAAACAAAATAAATAACATTAAAAGACTTAATGGAAGGACACAAGTTCATGAATTTTCTCACAAAATGTTTCTTTATGTGACTTGGATACTTTAGTTCTATAGAGGATAATTGAAAGTTATGACCCTGATTACACTAATGAACTTGATTTATATTCTATTCTTTAGTAACTATCGATAACAGTTACTCCTCAAGCGTTCGATATGTATCCTATTACGTGGGCTCCCATCTTCTTATATGTTCCCACGTGTTTTTGGTCTTTGAAACTGTCTCTAACTACTATCTCACCGTTTGAAAAACCACCTTCATAACCTTTAACTTCTTCTGTTGAGGTATGCCTAAGTCGAATCCAGTAGTGGTGTTGAATTACCTTTAAATCACTTAACCCTTAGACTTAAGAGTATACTATGTCCTAAAACTTGATAGACGAGTTGAACTTACCATCTTTATATTGTATTTATGTTCGAGTAAGCCCTAATAGCCAATCAATATTGGCTTAATATGCTTTTGTATCATGACCTTGATATACATTGTTTGTTAATATATATATATATATACTTATTAGGCATTGTATTTATTATGTTATTTGTATATGACATGATGAAGTCCTTAGAATAATTAGTCTATTACTGACCTATTAAGTGTGATTTAATCATGAGACCTCATTAAACATAAGGACGTTATTCTTAAAGTATCCGTAGTCAAGCTTTATTGTTAAATAGGACAACAATAATGCATAGAGACTATTATGTGAGTAGACTGATGATCGTATCTCACGGGTCATGGAGATGACATATTAAGTCTTCACATAGGTATAAATATTAGGAGTAATATTTATACTGGATTGACCCACCATGAGAATACTACATAGTTTGTTATGTAAGTGTCATAAGTTATTCTCATAGTGATAGTGGTGTATACCACCCTTCGACCTGAAACCACTATGGACCCTAGATGTGGAGTTGGGTACTTTATTGCCAATCAAACGTTGTCCGTAACAGGATGACCATAAAGATGGTTGATGGGTACTTTACAAATCATGCTGAGGGACATGAGTGACCTAGATGTGATTTTCCCCTCCTACATATACGGGAGTAATATCTGTGGGCACCTTGATAAAGTATGACTAGAAAATGCATGGTCGTGCTCAAATAAGTCAATATCAAATATTGGGCTTAATTGTTGTCATCAAGTAATACTCAGGGATCAAGGAATAAAATATTGGACTATACAAGGGTGACACACTCTATGCCTTGTGTTCAATATAGATATAAGGGCAAAAGGGTAATTGTACACATGATCATTATCGTAGAAAAGTTATGTCAGATCACACGACATTCTTGTCACTTGGGGTGTTTATATTAGAATGGATAATTTAATTAAATATGATTTAATAAATGAGAATTAACATATGATTAAATTAAAAATATGGTTTAATTTAATTAATATTTATTTTATTTAATTAAAAGAGTTTAGTTAAATATAAATAATATTTATTTAATTAAATAGTTTAATTAAATTAGACTGGGCTTATTTTGGAAAAGCCCAAAATAAGAGTATTAGGGTTTTAGAAGCTCTCTATAAATGGAGGAGCTCTTTATCCTACCAATGCTAATTGTCAATTTCTCAGAGAAAGAACGGTTAGCACCGCCTTCCACTTTGCACTCGCGTGGACTACTTAGAGACGCTGGTATCTTCTGCCGTTCGTGATCAAATGAGAAAGCACGCTTCAAGAGGTAATTCTTGAACCCTTATTGGTATCTGATTTGTGATTAATTGTTTAATCAAGATCTATTTATCGGATTAGATCCGTTCATCTGGATTGTTCCGCTAAGAGGATCAAAAAGTTTGAAAAACCCCTCTTAAAATCCCAACAATTTATATGTCAAAATATCACCTCACTACAAAAACTTTTGAGATTCTAAACATGTTTTGAAGAGAGTGGTCATAATCTTGTGGATCTATTCCTAAGACGCTTCCAAATCAGGTTTAGAGGGCGTTATATACTAAGTTCCAGATCATCTTATAAGTTAGTCGAACCATCCTTGTCTAAATGATTAGTATGTCGAAGTTATGACTGTGTCCTTTTACACTTAGCATTTTTAAGCGTGGTTATTACCATTCTCTGTCGAATTCCTCAGTTATAATTTCCAGGCTAACAAGTACCCACACACCTATTAGACAAAATATATTTTAAGCTTAGGCGGCGTGTTAACAAGATCTCCCCTTATAGATTTAGGGGGGTCTCCCCAAGATGATGTTTTAAGGGATACAATGTCAACTACGAGATCATTTACTTTTATGGTCATGACGCTCTCCCTTGAGCCTACCTTAGTCACAAGGGAGGTGTAGCCCTTGACGCGTACTTGTTCGCCTGACATGCCTATTAGAGTCCTCTAGAAAGATCTAATATCTCGGGGATCTATCCAAATCCCCTAGAAGGTACTCTAGAAAAAAATATATAGAGTTTCCAGGATCTATTAACGCCCTCTTCCCCTCCCAGTCAGTGTGTTGAATCTTGATGACCACTGTAATTCCTATAGATAATATACATCTAGAATACTATTACACATAATGTTAATTGGTACTGACACAACATAAGTTCCTAACAACATCATTCATATATACATGTCCGAAAGTATAATATACATCATATGACACATGATATACAAGAGTGCCTAGTCAAAACTAGGACACACAAAATATACATATAAACAGCGGAAACAACTACGAAACATAGGAAAATCTTCGAACTCCTTCAAAAAACCTTGCTTTTCCCTTTGCCATTCCTTGAATTGCTTGAAATTCAACTATATAATGGGTTGGGATAATAATCACAGTGAGTCCTTCTATCTTATAAGTCCACTCGGCTCTAAAAGGTTACTCAACGACATTCTAACTTAAACTATTTGACTTTGTCCTACTTGTATACACTTACACAATAGAACAAAAGTTAAAGTATTTAGGGGGGTTTTCACTTCATATGGAAACATATAAATTTGAGTCCACATAACTCAATAAATCACTACTCGAGAATGCAAACACAAAGCATCTTTCTCCGACTGATCCCATGTCTCAGACTATGGACACAAGTCACAAATTTCTTTACAATGATTTGTCTTTTCCACTATGAAATTTTCTCTTCCGTGAGACTCTAACCCATTTTGAATTTTATTCCTCTATGTGACTCTAACCCACTTTGAGGTTCATTTCTCTATGTGACTCTAACCCACTTTGAGGTTCATTCCTCTATGAAACTCTAATCAACATTGATTTATTTGTAAATAGTACTAATCTTTTAATAGGTCATACATACTGTTAATTCTCTATTTTTATGATTGGCATTATGTTTGATTTGTAAATAGTACTAATGTTTATATAGGTCATACATACTGTTAGTTCTCTATTTTTATGATTGGTATTATGTTTGGTAAAACTAACTTCTAGATAGACATATAGAACAAGATGTTTTATCCACTTCAACTGAAGACACATGTCAAGTAAGATGTCATATGGAGGATCATCCGACATCGTGACTGATATTTACAGCTAGATCTCTGAAGTGTGTTATTTAGCTATAGGTGCAGAATATTTTGGTATATTGTGTAATCCTATGTGGAGCTTAATTTAGGGATAACATATTGTCTCTGTTTTCAAGATGTATGATTAGTTTCTAAGTATAGAGAATATTTAGGAAACTAATGATTGAAGCCCTATCTTAATGGAGAAGATTTTGGAGAATTTTCAGCAATGCCATATTGCGATTTGAAAGTCAATTCCAGTCCAGAAGATTATTTTAGATAGCAAGGAACATACCTAATTGTTGCGTGGAACTTACATTGTGAGTTAGGGTTTATGCAGTCTTGTGAATTTTGATCCTCTCTAATATCATCTTGATAGAAGAGTAGGACTGTGTCTTTGAGTTGTAAGTTCTGTTGATCATTCATAAGCTTTTAAGCATTGAATAATTGTGTGTCTTTGAAGTGTGCCTTCTAAAGTTTTTAAACTGATTATTGAAGGATAGAAAAACACTTAGAAAGGGGGGTTTGAATAAGTGTGACTTTAAAAACTCTTAAGATAAAAACAATGAACACAATATTTTTATCCTGGTTCGTTGTTAACGAAACTACTCCAGTCCACCCCCTTAGAGTGATTTACCTCAACTGAGGATTTAATCCACTAATCAATCTTGATTACAATGGTTATCCACTTAGAAACACTCTAAGTATTCTAGAGTATTCTAATCACACCTTGATCACTCTTGGAACTCACCACTTAGAAACTTCTAAGTCTTCTAGAGTCTACTGATCTCACTGATCACTCTAGGAACCTTTTACAAATCAATGTAAAATAAATGTTTACAAGAGTATTCAAATGCTTCTTAGAAAGCTATAATCACAATTGTGATCTTTATCTTAAGTTCTAATCTTAATTCTCACTAAGATATTACAAGTGAAGTGAGGTTGAAGATGAAGTTCGTAAGAATGAATTCAGCAGCGTTTCAGTATTTTGCAAGAGTTGTTCGTTAGTGCTTCTGATCAGAACTTCATATCTATAGGCATTTTGAGAAGATGATCGTTGGGAGCATTTAATGCGTTGCGTGTTCCGTACAGCTCTGCATTTAATGTTTCACTCTTTTATCAACTACCTCGAGCCTTTCTTTTGCTGCTTCTACTGACTTTGCCTTTTGTAGCTTCTAACGTTCCTTTTGTCAGTCAGCGTAGCCTGTCGTCTTGTACTTGCTTCTGATTCTGATGTTTGTAGATACAATGTTTGAATAATTAGAGTCAAACAACTTGGTGCAGAGCATCTTCTTGTCTTCTGACTTTGAAGTGCTTGATCGTGATACCATAAGAACTTCAGTGCTTCCGCTTCTGATCTCATGTTCTTCTGATGCTTCATAGACCATGTTCTGATTCTGCTAGACCATATTCTGATGTCTTGCGAGAGCATGTTCTGATGTTGCATTCTTGAACCTTCTGAGTCAGTGCTTCTAGCGCTGAATTGTGCGTACTCCTCATATAATTCCAGAAAAGGAAAATGTAAAGGATTAGAGTACCACATTATCTTATACAAAATTTATATACATTGTTATCATCAAAACAAGAATATTGATCAGAACAAATCTTGTTCTAACAATCTCCCCATTATTGATGATGACAAAAACATATATAATTGATATGAATTTGCAATCAGAATATCAGATGACCAGAGACAATTACACAGTTATAGCATAAGCATATAATCAGAATGTGTGAATATGTCTCCCCCTGTGATTAACAATCTCCCCTGAAATAAATACTGGAAGAATTTATAACTAAAAGACTTCCCTGAGTATTTTCCATTTCGGTAGAGACGTTCACTTTGCCTAAAACTTCAGAACATTCTGAGCTTCTGCTTCTTGCTTCCATAGGACAGCTTCAGAGCTTTGAATTTCTTCTTTGTTTTCATAGCATGCTTGATTGAATCAGAACATTCTTGAATGTATCAGAGCATCATCAGAGCATCTTTACATCCTGAAATGTTTTAGAACATACTAGACAAAAAAATATCAGAATCAAGATTATATCAGAGTATTTTTAATGAATAGCATGTACCAGAGCATTCTTGATAGATTCTTAATAAGTAGCATGTATCAGAGCAAACTTTGATAGATTCTTAAAAAGAATATGTATCAGAGCATATGAGAGAAGAGAATGTATCAGAGCATATTCTGCCACGAGAATATCAGAACATTCTTCTTGCTTCTGATCTTGAAGCTTCACAGCACTAAGCTTGCTTCAATTTTCCAAGAACATGCTTCTTTATAGAATTGCTTTTCCTCATGTATTTTCTTCTCATGTTGAGCTTTTTCAAAATATCTTTAATCCTGCAAAAAATCTCAAAGACATAGAACTTGCAAATAATGTTAGGAATGTTGAGACTTAATCCCAGCAACTGATATAATAAACCAAATCAATTATCATGTTTCTCCCCCTTTTTGTCATAACATCAAAAAACATTTAAAAAGATTCAGATGATAAAACAACATAAAGTGAAGAAGATAATATTTCATTGATCAACAAAATATATCAGAGATACAAAGGGGATAGAAGCAGATGCAAGAAGCAGGTGCAAGAAACAAGAAAACATCTAAGACTAAGACACACTACGACTAGCCTAGCTTGGAAGCTATCTTGGCAAGAAGGTTTTGAATCTCAGCAGTGCTTTCTGTCTACGTCTTCATAAACAATCTGAACTCATTGTGAGTTTCCTCATGCTTGCCCAGACGAGAAGCAAGATCAGCTTGATTCTGTTGAAGAGCTTTCATGGTGTTCATCAGAACAGAAGGTCCAACAGAAGAAGCGTTAATGCTAGTGTCCAAAAGAGGAGTCTCAGCGGGAGCATCGATCATGAGAACATCAGCTTGATTTTCCTTAAGAGGAGGTTGCATAGCAGGATGATTCTCAGCATCTTGAGTTTCAACAACTTGGTTCCCAGCATCAGCTTCTGATTTAGAAGCATCTTCAGCAAACACAGGCGAAGGGATTTCAGCTTCTGAAGTGTCTAAAGCCTTAAGAATTTCAGCCAAATTCTTTGGAGGTGTAGGAGCAGAAGGTTCTGATGGGTATTCAACTTCTGGATATGCCATATTTGGCGCCTTCTCAGAGGGATTCTCCCTTAGCCAGTTGAATATTGACTGAAAGTCTCCAGTCAGAACACTGTAATGAGGCTTCCACACAACCATAGCAAGTGGATGCACTTCCTGGAGCTCATCAACAAATTTCTTCTCTTCAAGAGATATCCAGCTTCTGATGGGGAAGAAATAACTGTCCTCAAAATCCCTTAGAAATCCACAAGGGCCAGGAGCTTCAGCTTCACACTTCTTCTGAAGCTTCAGAAGGTCAGAATTTGTCTCCCTTCTGAAAGATCTCCAGAGACCTCTTGTAGCAGCAGAATCCGTCCGGGCATTATGGGCAATCTTCAAGGCTTCTAGTCCTGTCTGTATCTTTAGCTTAAGAAATTCAAAACTTACACCAACAGAAAGTTCAGGGTTGGGGGATTTGAAACTGGTGGAAGAAGAATCTAGGTTCAGAATGAAGTAGGGTTCAGGTTCTCTATCAAGAGAAAGCAATGATTCTACTTCATCCTCAGATTCTAGGTTGACAAAGGCAGGGTCAGGATGAGGTTTGGGGGTGAATTTACAGGCACAAAATAACTCTTTTATGGAATCAAAATTTGGAGATTCTGATGCAGTAGGATTATTTTGTGCAGGGGAGGCAATAGGTTCATAATTAGCATGAGGAGGAGGTTGAGAAGTAGAGATATTTGTGTGAGGGGGAAAGAGGGTTTGAAGAGATTGAATATCAAGAATAAGTTCATCAATGGGATGGTCAGAAGCAGGATTGGTTTTGGGTGAAGAATGAGGGGTGAAAACTTTGGTGGTTGAAGGTGATTTGGTGGAGGCTTTTTCTGGTTGAGTTTCTGGTTGAGTTTCTGGTTGGGATGGTTTCAGGACTTCTGTTGGTACAGATTTTGAATTATCAAAAGTAACAGAACCAGGTTCAGAAATAGACACACCTTTAGATTTCTTGTGAGACCTCTCAGAATCAGCTTCAAGTCTTTTTCGCTTCTTCTTCTCATACACAGCCTTCAACTTGCCTAGACCAATTGCTCTCTTCTTCTCGGCTTCCTTCTTCTCTTCTTCTGCCTGATTTACTTCTTCAGTCTTCTCCTTTGCTTCTTCCACAACCTTCTTCTTCTTCTTATCTTTCTTTTTCTTCTTCTTCTTCTTCTCTACATCCTTCTCATCATTTTTCTCATCATCTTTCTTATTTTCTTTCTCAGACTTCTTATGCTTCTTTCTTTTCACAGCATCTTCGTGTTCTTTACTCTCCTTTTCAACTAAAACATCTTTATTTACTTCGGCAACAATCTTTTCTTCAGCAACTTTCACTTGATTACTCTTCTCCTTATTGATAGAAGGAAGATCAAACTTACGCCTTGTCCTTCTTTCTTTGTTGGAGACAACTTCTGGAAAAACTTCTTCTACTCCGTCCTTGGTAGTAGAAAGCTTCTACCTGCTTGTCCCACCCTTAGTGTCTAGAGAACCATCTTGTTTGCGAATATTAAGGTAATGAACCTTAATATCTGGCTGTTCATTGAGAAAGAATAACTCAAACTCGGCAAGAACTGGACCTCTTTTGTTTCTAACATTTGGATCTGGTTTAGGAGCAGTACCAATAGCTTGAATAAGACCGATTTTCTTCAAAGAAGTAGCATTCAAGACATTCCAATTGATTGTATAAGGATCTTTGATTATTCCAGCGTTTTTCAACACTTCAACCATCTTGGTTTGAACCAGAAGATTGGTAATAATCCTTCCAAAAGGATTAACAGATCCTTTCTTCTTTGATTTGCTCTCATCTCGAGAGTCATTTACGGCATTCCACAAATGATTGAAAATGATGTAGGTAACATCAACCTTCTTCTGAGTACCAATATAATACATGATGTATTGTTGGTTGCTGTTGATGAAGTCAGAAGAACTGGTTGATTTTCTGTGGTAAAAACAACCTAGAAGAATCTTTGTCCATATCTAGTATATGTTCTTCAGATCCTTAACTCTAGTTGATTTCTTTCCATTAGTAAAGATTTCAGTGTAAACTTTATCCCAATCAGTTCTGAGAGTTGCTTCAGTCTCTCCTTCAGCGTTCATCAAATCAAACAACATTCTCAATGTGTTTTCAGTGATGGAGAAGAACCTTCCATGAACAAACGACACAATTGCTTTAGGGATAACGAACGCATGAACCCAAAACTCCTTCACTAGGTCTGGATAAACTGGTCCACAGAATTCAAGAAACAAAGATGACCATTTCTGAAAAACCATGTTATCTTTGATACGAATTTGATGTTCTTCTAGATTATCAACATCCACCATCAGTTCACATATTACTTCCAACTGATCTCTAGGGATTGAGCAAGTGATCTGAGGAATGAGTTCTTGTTCTTGTTCTTGTTGTTATTGTTGTTGAGACGAAGAACCAACAAATTGAGATGAAGAAGCAGCCATTGACACTTTACTGAGATTATTGGTTTTCTTTTTAGGGTAAGAGAATAGGGCAAACAGATTGCAGAAGTGCATAAAAAATGGAGGGAATGAGTGCGTAAAAGAGAGAATGATATGAGAGGGCGATTTAAATAGACAAGATTTAAAAAATAAATGCAATTAACTTCTGAGAATGAACAGTTACAAGATGCCGAAAATCAAATGCATTTAATGTTGAGTGACGTTAGGGTAAAACGTGATATTTGAAATGATTTGCATAGTTACCTAGGGCGACGTCTCATCAACTGCACGCATGCTTGTCCAAATAGAGTGAACACGTGTTCAACTTCTGGAATAGCTGGTGACAATTGTTTTGCTTTAAAAGAGATTCTGAATCATCTTAGACATATGAAACGTTAGCAATAACAGAATCAGAATATCTAATTGAACAACATCAGAACTTCTTATAAGAAAACTAAAACTGATCATTTCAAATCTAATCCATATATCAGAACTTCTCATCCTTTCATTCTGGGCATAAATCCATACTGATATTCTTCAGAATGAACTTAAACATATCTTCAGCAAGGGGTTTTGTAAAGATATCATCCCATTGATGGTATGTATCAACGGAGTTTAAAGAAAGAACACCCTTCTGAACATAATCCCTAATGAAATGATGTTTAATCTCAATATGTTTAGATTTGGAATGCAAGATTGGATTCTTAGATAAACAAGTAGCAGAAGTATTATCATAGAAGATAGGAATGTTACTCTCATATATCTGATAATCTTCTAGCTGACTCTTCATCCAGAGCATCTGTGTACTACATCCAGCAGTAGCAACAGATTCTGCTTCTGTTGTAGAGAGGGCAATTGTAGCTTGCTTCTTGCTGTACCAGGAGATCAGGTGACTTCCAAGAAATTGACAACTTCCAGAAGTACTTTTCCTTTCAACTCTATCTCCAGCGTAATCAGCATCACAAAATCCTACTAAGTTGTATTCTTCAGATCTTCTGTAGACTAAACCAACATTAGTAGTACCTTTCAGATACCTCATAATTCTCTTAACAGCTGTTAAGTGAGATTCTCTAGGATCTGATTGGAATCTTGCACATAGACAAACACTGAATAAAATATCAGGTCTAGAAGCAGTAAGATATAGAAGAGATCCAATCATACCTCTGTAGAGCTTCTAATCTACCTTCTTACTTACCTCATCCTTACCTAGAACACACGTTGGATGCATAGGAGTTTTTGCTTCTTTGCTTTCTGAAAGATTAAACTTCTTCAGAAGTTCTTTCACATACTTGGTTTGATGAACATAGGTTCCATCAGAAGTTTGATTGATCTGGATCCCAAGGAAATACTTGAGTTCTCCCATCATGCTCATTTCAAACTCAGCCTGCATAGACTTAGCAAACTCCTTTCCAAGTGTAGCATTAGAGGTTCCAAAGATAATATCATCAACATAAATTTGGAAAATTAAAATATCCTTTTTAAAGGTTTTACAAAAGAGAGTAGTATCCACTTTTCCTCTAGTGAAACCATTATCCAGAAGGAAAGAACTTAATCTTTCATACCAAGCTCTAGGAGCTTGCTTCAATCCGTATAATGACTTCTTTAGTTTAAAAACATGTTCTGGAGACTTAGAGTCTTCAAAACTAGGAGGCTGGTGGACATAGACTTCCTCATCTATATAACCATTTAAGAAGGCACTCTTAACATCCATCTGATATAGAGTGATGTTATGTTGAGTGGCAAAAGAAATCAATAAGTGAATAGATTCTAACCTGGCCACTGGTGCAAAAGTTTCTGTATAGTCAATACCTTCTTGCTGACTATAGCCCTGAGCAACCAGTCTGGCTTTGTTTCTTACAACTTCTCCTTTTTCGCTTAGCTTGTTTCTGAAGACCCACTTAGTTCCAATGATGTTAAATCCTTTTAGTGAAGCAGCAACTTAATCTTTTGACGCTTTGCTTCTGGGTTCTTCAGCTTCTGAGTTAGAGAATTCAATATCTGCAAAATTCTCAAACTGCTTTGGCTTTTCAAGACCAAGCTTATCATCAAATCTGATATTGATTGATTCTTCAACAACCAATGTTTCAGTATTGTATACTCTGTAGCCTTTTGAGCGTTTAGAATATCCAAGAAGGAAACACTTCTGATCCTTAGAATCACACTTACTCAGATGATCTTTAGTGTTCAGAATATAACATATAGATCCAAATGGATGAAAATAAGAAATGTTGGGCTTTCTGTTCTTCCACAATTCATAAGGAGTCTTATTGAGAATAGGTCTGATAGAGATTCTATTCTGAATATAACATGCAATGTTTATTGCTTCTCCCTAGAAATGCTTAGCCATATTGGTTTCATTGATCATGGTTCTGGCCATTTCTTGTAGAGTCTTATTCTTTCGCTCTACAACTCCATTTTACTGTGGAGTTCTAAGGCAAGTGAAATCATGGGCAATACCATTTTCTTTGAAATAAATCTCAAAGAATCTGTTCTCAAATTCGCCACCATGATCTCTTCTGACCTTTATGATTTTACATTCTTTCTCAGATTGAATCTGAGTGCAAAAGTCAAAGAACACTGTATGAGACTCATCCTTGTGTTTCAAGAACTTTACCCATGTCCATCGGCTATAATCATCTACGATGACTAATCCATATTTCTTCCCTCTGACAGATGCTGTTTTGACTGGGCCAAACAGATCAATGTGCAGAAGTTCTAGCGGCCTAGAGGAAGAGACAACATTCTTAGACTTGAATGCAGGTTTGGAAAACTTCCATTTCTGACATGCTTCTCAAAGAGCATCTGATTTATATTTTAGATTAGGGAGTCCTCTGACCAGATTTAGTTTGTTAATCTGAGAAATCTTTCTCAAACTAGCATGGCCTAATCTTCTGTGCCAGACCCATTGCTCTTCGCAAACAGACATAAGACAAGTTACCTTCTGATTCTTAAGATCTTGAAGATCAATCTTGTAAATGTTGTTCTTTCTCTTTCCTATAAATAGGATTGAGCCATCCTTCTGACTTACAGCTTTGCAAGACTTTTGATTGAAGATTATGTCATAACCATTGTCACTTAATTGACTTATGGACAATAAGTTATGAGCTAATCTATCTACAAGAAGTACATTAGTTATGGAAGGAGAGTTACCAATACTTATTGTTCCTGAGCCAATGATTTTGCCCTTCTGACCTCCTCCAAACTTGACTTCTCCAGCAGACTTAAGCACCAGGTCTTAGAACATAGACCTTTTTCCCGTCATGTGCCGCGAGCACCCAGAGTCCAGGTACCATGACATGTTTTGCTTTGTCTTCTTGGCTGCTAAGGATATCTGCAACAGAAATTATCTTCTCCTTAGGTACCCACATTTTCTTGGGTCCTTTCTTGTTAGTTCTCCTCAAGTTCTGATTGAACTTGGGTTTAGCATGATAAACAACAAGAGGTACAACATGATATTCCTTAGTTTGAGCAACATGATATTTTCTATTTTGTGTCACATGCTTCTTGGTGTGTGTAATGTGAAAGCTTTTGGCATGTGATGTGAGCCTAATATCATGTGAGTGGCCATACTTGAACTGATCATACAAGGGCTTGTATGTGATTTTCATACCATCTACAGGTTCAAGTTTGTATGGGGTATCACCCTCATAGCCTATGCCAACTCTCTTGTTTCCGCTAACAGCATATATCATAGAGGCTAGTTGACTTCTTCCAATACCTCTAGATAAGAACTTCCTAAAACTCAAGTCATATTCTTTAAGAATATTGTTCAAGATAGGAGTGGACTTTTCTGAACCAGAAGATGATTCAACATCTTTGGATAATTTTAAAACTTTTTCTATTAGTTCAGAATTTTCTACTTCAAGCTTCTTAGTTTCAGATTCAAATAGCTTCTTCAGCTTTTCGTATTTGATACTAAGTTGAGCCTTGAGTTTCATAATTTCAGTTAGGCTGGAAACTAGCTCATCTCTAGATAGTTTAGAAAATACCTCTTCAGAGTCTGAGTCTGATTCTGATGTAGATTTCGATCCATCATCAACAGTGGCCATGAGTGCAATGTTTGCCTGCTCATCTTCAGAGTCTGATTCTGATTCTGATGAATCTGAATCGTCCCAAGTTGCCATAAGGCCTTTATTCTTTTGAAACTTCTTCTTGGGCTTCTCCCTCTGAAGCTTTGGACACTCACTCTTGTAGTGACCTGGCTCCTTGCACTAAAAGCACGTGACATTCTTTTTGTCAGATCTTCTGATTCTAGAAGATTCTCCTCTTTTAGGCTTTTTGGAACTTCTGAAGTTCTTGAACTTCCTTTGTTTGCTCTTCCAGAGTTGGTTTACCCTTCTGGAGATCATGGACAATTCATCATCTTCTTCTTTTTCTTCTAATTCTGACTCTTCAGAATCTTCTTCTTCAGCCTGAAAAGCGTTAGTGCATTTTTTATTTAAAGATTTTAATGCAATAGACTTACCTTTATTTTGAGGTTCATTAGCATCCAGCTCTATTTCATGACTTCTCAAAGCGCTGATCAGCTCTTCCAAAGAGACTTCATTCAGATTCTTTGCTATCTTGAATGCAGTCACCATTGGGCCCCATCTTCTTGGCAAGCTTCTGATGATCTTCTTGACGTGATTAGCCTTTGTATATCCCTTGTCAAGCACTCTTAATCCAGCAGTTAGAGTTTGAAATCTTGAGAACATTGTTTCAATGTTTTCATCATCCTCCATCTTGAAGGCTTCATACTTCTGGATTAGTGCAAGAGCTTTAGTCTCCTTGACTTGGGCATTTCCTTCGTGAGTCATCTTCAAGGATTCAAAGATGTCATGGGCAGTTTCTCTGTTTAATATCTTCTCATATTCAGCATGAGAAATAGCATTCAGCAGAATAGTCCTAGACTTGTGATGATTTTTGAATTGTTTATTTTGATCATCACTCATTTCTTGTCTTGACATCCTTACTCTTCTAGCATTTAGAGGATGTCTGTAACCATTTACAAGAAGATCCCATAAGTCACCATCTAGACCAAGGAAGTAACTTTCCAATCTATCTTTCCAGTATTCAAAGTTTTCACCATCAAATACTGGTGGTCTAGAATATCCATTTCCATTGTTGTGTTGATCATTTGAATTAGATGTAGAAGTGGATGTAACAATATCAGCCATAGCGTTTTTCTCTTCCTGAATCTTTTTCTAACACGGTTAAGTGCTTGCACCTAGAACCGGCGCTCTGATACCAATTGAAGGATAGAAAAACACTTAGAAAGGGGGGTTTGAATAAGTGTGACTTTAAAAACTCTTAAGATAAAAACAATGAACACAATATTTTTATCCTGGTTCGTTGTTAACGAAACTACTCCAGTCCACCCCCTTAGAGTGATTTACCTCAACTGAGGATTTAATCCACTAATCAATCTTGATTACAATGGTTATCCACATAGAAACACTCTAAGTCTTCTAGAGTATTCTGATCACACCTTGATCACTCTAGGAAATCACCACTTAGAAACTTCTAAGTCTTCTAGAGTCTACTGATCTCACTGATCACTCTAGGAACCTTTTACAAATCAATGTAAAATAAATGTTTACAAGAGTATTCAGATGCTTCTTAGAAAACTATAATCACAACTGTGATCCTTCTCTTAAGTTCTAAGCTTAATTCTCACTAAGATATTACAAGTGAAGTGAGGTTGAAGATGAAGTTCGTAAGAATGAATTCAGCAGCGTTTCAGTATTTTGCAAGAGTTGTTCGTTAGTGCTTCTGATCAGAACTTCATATTTATAGACATTTTGAGAAGATGACCGTTGGGAGCATTTAATGCGTTGCGTGTTCCGTACAGCTCTGCATTTAATGTTTCACTCTTTTGTCAACTACCTCGAGCCTTGCTTTTGCTGCTTCTACTGACTTTGCCTTTTGTAGCTTCTAACGTTCCTTTTGTCAGTCAGCGTAGCCTATCATCTTGTACTTGCTTCTGATTCTGATGTTTGTAGATACAACGTTTGAATAATCAGAGTCAAACAGCTTGGTGCAGAGCATCTTCTTGTCTTCTGACTTTGAAGGGCTTGAGCGTGATACCATAAGAACTTCAGTGCTTCTGCTTCTGATCTCATGTTCTTCTGATGCTTCATAGACCATGTTCTGATTCTGCTAGACCATCTTCTGATGTCTTGCGAGAGCATGTTCTGATGTTGCATTCTTGAACCTTCTGAGTCAGTGCTTCTAGCGCTGAATTGTGCTTACTCCGCATATAATTCGTGAAAAGGAAAATGTAAAGGATTAGAGTACCACATTCTCTTATACAAAATTCATATACATTGTTATCATCAAAACAAGAATATTGATCAGAACAAATCTTGTTCTAACAATTATCACAATTGTGATTGAGGGGTATTGAGAAGGGTCTCATACATAGGCGAGTCTTAGGTAGAAGTTAAGCACATGTAGTGATTTGGTGAGAAGGCTGTAAACCAGAGGTTGTTTATGCGTAAATCGGATGTTGTTTACATAGGACTTCAAACTAATACTATCATAGTGGACTTATCACTTGCTTGGTAGCCCCTAGAGTAGGTGTTATTATACACCGAACTGAGTGAACATTTCCTGTGTTCATTTATGTTTCAACATTATTTATATTGTATACCTTGTCATTGTGTGTTGTTCAAAGATCAATGTCTCAATATCTCTTAAGACATCTGAGATCTGAATACTAGAATTTCACATACTTGATGTATTATATTAATGTAGATTGGAGAATTGCTTCACTGACTTGGGCTAAATGATAAAAAAAAATCGAGTTTTAAAATAGAGGATCAAAAGTTTAAAACACGTAAATATAGATAGATTAAAAGTGCATTTAAACCTTAAATTTAAAAATTAAAGTGTTTTTCTAAAGACTTAATTTTTACTCTACTTTTTTTTTTATTTAAACTCTTTGTTTCTTTTAAAACAAATAAACTTATTCATAATAGATTTGAAAATAAGTGTATGTAGGTCTATGTCCCCGCTCAATTTATGATGTAAGTGATAGTGTTAATTGCATTAAATGATTATTTTGTTTTAGTTACTCAAAAATATAGTTTATTAGATAATAAAAAGTTCTTTTTTTTTACACAAACAAAATTAACTTCTTTCATTGATCAGCAAAGATGCAATATAAAGGAGGAATAACATTAACAATAAAAAGTTCTTAATGTACTGAATATTTTTATATTATATTTTTTATAGTATATTTTTGAATTAAAGAAAAATTTATGTAAACTATCAAATTATTTGTAATGACAAAATATATTATATACTTATAATTAAAAAATAAAAGTAAATAGTTAAACCATTAATATTTTTAAAATTTATAAAAAATAATGATAATATTTATTTATAAATGATATATTATAGATTAGTATAACAAATTTATAAATTTTGCCCCACAGTTTAAAATTATTGGCTCCGTCCCTACCGATATCCGCTTGAACATAATCGTTAGCATTTGTGTCTTATTGATATATGTAAGTATCCATACCCTTACATGTTATGCGCGTTTCTAATCAAATAAATAGATCAGTTATAAAGTATCATATTGTTTTAAGTTTTTAAAAAATTCAAAAAAATTCAAAAAATTTATTGTTGAATTATGAAATAAACAAACACTTATATTAAATATATAATGTTTTGACATTGATCTATTTTTACGTATATTTATATGAACGGGGTAAGTACTAAGGTATTTGGTGAAAAATTCATTTCTTTGCTAAAAATAAAAATATTACCTATTAAAGTAAGTCTTTACATATATAAGTAAAACTACTTAACGTAAAAGATTTAGTCGCTGCTTTATTCGCTCACGTAAAGTCTTTTTAGCGAAGAATTTGTTCTCGTCGCATTCTCCTAGGTCGACAATTATGGTGGGCTCTTTCCTATCTCAAAGTCATCTCTTGGTTATTTTTCTGGACGTGAATCTTAGGTTATCCCCTCCCTAAAGCCGCATGCATTTATCGAGTTAGTGCCCGCCCTACCTTAAGATGGCGGGTTGATGGACGGCGGGCTTGCCCGTCTAATTTTTTATATTTTTTTTCTTCATTTTTTTAAGTGATTAGTAGACCTTTTTTTACCTTTTAATTAACTTTTTCACTTAGTTTTTAAAACATTTTTTTATAAAACATATTTTTAATAAATTTTACTTAAGAAAGATTGGATTTTGGAAGTTTATGTATGATTAACAAGATTGAAAGAGAAGGAAATTGAGAAAAGCGTTTGTAGACTTTAGAAAGATTGTTGGACGCTATGCTTAGGAAATTGTGGGTATAAGATAAAGTACGCTATTGCACATGGATAACGATGGTTTATGCCACCACCATGGTTTATGTAACTCTCCGAATTTAATTAAATTATTAAAGGAATCAATTGTTGGAATTAGTCGAAATTGGAATTTATCAGGTGTAATTAGATTGATACGCCGAGTGGAGCTGTTGAGTTTTAGTCGGATTAATTCGTTGGTTGATCGGAGAAATAATATTAGAATTAATATTATTATAGTTGGATCATTTATTTTAGTAAGTTATTTTAGTGGTTGTGTGTTATTTAGCAAAAGTGGAGGTGTACAAGTAATAGGCCCAATGGACTATTAAGAGGAATATTATTATTTGGTCTATTATAAGAAAAATCAGGTTTTTAAGGGTTGGCTATCAAAAAAAGAAGATTACGTAAAAAATTTGAGAAAAGTAGAACAAGGGGTTTGGAGGCACCATGATTAGAGAAGAAAGATTAGGAGAAGTTGCTGCCAAAACCAGTTGCAGATTCAACCGGAGAGATCCTCGAACGACCGTAAAAACCAAGGTAAAGGCGGGGTTCAATTCTTATAATCGGGATAATGATAATTAGTATGTGGGATTGAGATTTATGCAATATTCTGTTAGGTTTATGTTAATGATGTGTTTTGATAAGAAATTTGCAATGGTTGATTTTCGGTTGAAAATTTGGTTTCGTTGATGTGTTGCATTATGGTTGCCTGGAGTTTTATTTTTTATTTGAATCGTAATAAGTGAATCCTGGAAATTAAATTACGTTGCTGCGTTGCCGCCTCATGGTGTAAAGGGGGGAGACGTTCGCCTCATGGTGTAAAGGGGAGGAGGCGCCCGCCTCGATGAAAAAAAGAAGGTGGAGAAGGGCACCTCAATGAAAAAAAGTGGATATAGGAATCTCAAGGATAATAGAAAAGATGAAGTTGGGCGTCTCAAGGATAATAGAAAAGGTGGAGATGGGCATCTTAAGGATAATAGAAAAGGGGGGGGGGGGGGTTCACGTGTGTACGAATTTTGTCTTTTGTTTAGTAATTAAAGTTGGCATATTATTAGTGTGAAATGCAATGCACCAGAAAAATATTATACATACATTTAAGTACCTTCCTAATTAATTAGTAGGAAATGAATGGAAAGTAGTATTAGGAAATTGCTTTCGATAGATAGATAACAGCAGTTAATATTTGACAGAAAATTGATAATATTTGGTTTCTGGTTTTTAATAGGTCTGTAGTGTAAAATAGTAGGAATTGTTAAGCTAGCAAAACAGTAGCAGAACATTGATAGAGTAGCAGAATTGAACATAAAATAATATCGAGAATAAATTAGGAGGTATTTTAGTTTCCCGGAATCGAATGAAATTTGTCGGGGTGAGTCGGGTATGTTAGTAGATAATATTGGTTGTTTTGGTTGGTTTCGTTGTTGTATATTTTATTGATGATTGTCGTTGACGTTGTCGTTGACAAGTTGTATTAAGTTGTAGGCGTTATGCCAAAAGTTGATTTGTTGTTGCCGTTGATAAGTTGTATTAAGTTGCAGGCGTTATGCCAACGTTGATTTATGATGTTGATAGATGTCTTTGTTGTGATTGTTGTATTCATTTCATTTGCATACTAAGTTGGCCTGGATTGGCACCATGTCGAAAGTTGAAGGCTTATGCCTTGGCCTTTATGGCACCACGTTGAAGGCTTATGCCTTGTTGAAATGCCTCGATAACCTAGCATGTTTTAAGTTGGGAGTTCTACTCCAATGGATCCACATGCATATGCACAGTTGAGTCGCATGCAAGTTGTATATGTGTAGTTGTTGTTGTTATCGTGTTGTTGATTGAAATCAGTTGTCGTTATTAATTTTGTTGTTATTGCTATGTTTTTGTGATTATCAAGTTGTTGTTTGTTGTTGTTACTAAGTTGATGTAACTATTCAGTCGTTATTTTGTTGTTATTGTGAAGCGCTGAATAATTGTATGATTCTTATCTAATACATATTGATTATCATTCTTATGTTTATAATTTTTGATATCTCACCCCTTTTGAAGTATCTTTATGAAGTCTTTATGTTGCTTATGATAAGTCGAGAGGGTCTTGCTCTGATATGTAGCCCTCAGGATGGGATTATGATTGTTCTATGTTGTTATTACTAATTTAGTTATTAAATAATTATAAAGTTGACGTTGTGAAGTTATAGTTGTTCTAAAAAGTTGTTAGTTGAATATTAATAATTATAAGTTGTTTTTCACTTGAATAAAGTATGATTTTATGATTTCGCTGCGTGGTATTAAGAGTTTATTTAATTTGAAGAAAAGTACATGTTGTATTCTAAGTTGAAATGTGACATCCCTTGCATTGTTTGTGAAATTTTTATACTCTGATTTTAATATAATTGTTGGGTAGATTTGGGGTGTTACAGTTTCTGGATACTTATTGACAAATTGAGGAATAGATCACCCTCAATCCCTTGTTGATAGTAGACGGGATCGTGTTGGATAAGATTAGCGTATCTTAGCAGCTTGATAGTATGTAAAGTGAATTGAAGTTTCATTGAGAGGTTAGTTGTTCACCATTTTGTGTGATCCTAATACGAAATTAGCTATGAAAGAGTTGATACTTATTGAACAGTTTGGAGACAAGAGTTGGTATGCGCGCTAACGCCGCAGAGTGGAAGATTGAGGATATCAAAGGTGAACAATGAGTTCTGGCGGATAGTAAAGAAATATAGGAGCTAGATGTGAAACTTGTAGATTTAGTAGTTGATGGAAATCAAATGAGGACAATGACTTTAAAGTAGGTGAATCAGTGTGGCGCGGGTGAAGCGTGATTTGGCACAACTCGTTATGTGGGTATGACTTGTTAGTAGTCGAGGGTTAAACATCAGAGTCCTGAGGGAATGATACGAACCAGTGGATATTCTATAATGGAAGTGATAGGTGAAAAGTTTATATATTATTATTTGTGTTGCTGCTATGTCTATAAATGTGTTTATTTGCATGATTCGATTGGTGGTTTGTTGATATCATGATGTTATATTATTGTAAGGCCGTGTAATGAAATCTTTAACTTTAAGTTTGTTTGTTGTGAGGTATTGTGATTGTATAATATATGGTGATTTTGAACTGATGTTACGTGAGGTTATAATATTTTGGTTGTTACTGTAGTTGGTTGATGATTATTAATATTAAGGAGTAATACTATATAATACAACGAAATTTGATTATGTTGACTATGTTGATATCACTATGAAGATGATGTGACATTGTGAATGATGTGGTTGTTGTTTTGTGGAATGATTAGAATGTTTATTTGTCTGAATCGTGTTGTGCATCGTTATGTCTATATATGAGTGGTAATTGAAGTATTTCCAAGCATGACTTCGGGGTCAGAAGTAGGATGCAAGATTCGTATTCGGAGTAGTTGGTAGCAAATGAATTTTCGAGGACAAAAATCTTTTAATTGGGGGAGAGTTGTAATTCCTCGTTTTTATCGTATTTATTTTATATTGAAATATAAGTAATGTGATATGATGGGTGTGTTATGATGTGGATTGTGGGGTAGAAACCTTAAAATAAGGTAGTTGTGATGAGAAATTGAGAATAGAAGTGGATGTGTAAATATTAGAATATTAGTAGAATTATTGTTGTTATTATTATTTTAATTGTAATAATAATATGGTTAGTAAATAAATAAATTAGATTTAATTGAAGGGTAAATTAGGATTATCATATTAGGGTTATAAGGACTTATATTGGGAAAACAAGAGAGAGACTACAATTGTATCGATCGTGAAACCAGAGAAAGGGAGAACGAGGAAAAAAGGAGAACACGAAGGTCAGGGCAAGGAGATTTCATAGAGAACCAAGAACACTAAGGTAAGGGTGGGGTTCTAACACTATAAGAGATTATATGATGATGGGTTATGGTAGAGATAGGACTCATAATTTTGTGTTCATGTTTTATGTGAATTTGGATTTTTATGTGAATGTGGTGTTATGATGTTGATGATGAATGATGTGTGAATCCTTTGTTATTTGATGAATTTGTTGTGAAATCGATGAGTATGATGATGGGGCAATGTTTATGTCCAATTTGTGTAGAATAGAGAGCTATTTTGGTGTTAAAAATATGGTATAATAGTAGGGATGTAGTGATATGCATGTAGGGATGGCAAGCAGACTCCCACCCGCGTGGCCCACTCGCACCCGAAACCCGAGTCAACGGGTGAAAACCCGAGTTTATTGGGTTTGGGTTTGGATTCTGGTGCGGGTTTAGGTAGCATGAAACCCGCACCCCAAATCACACTCGCTTATATATATATATATATATATATATATATATATATATATATTGGAAAGTTGTAGAAAAATTGTAGAAAAAATGTATTTTATGTATTTTGCTGCGGGTTCAGTTTGGGTAAAAAACCCGAACCCATCATGTGTGGGCGTGGGTGTTATTTTGCCATCAAAACAGCATTTGGGTTTGGGTTCAGGTTTAAGTGCCGATTTTGGGTGCGGGTTTGGGTAGTGTGAAATCTGCATCCGACCCGACTCGTTTGTAACGCCCCGTTTTTATCGTATTTATTTTATATTGGAAAATAAGTGATGTAATATGATGTGTGTTTTATGATGTGGATTGTGGGGTAGAAACCTTAAAATAAGGTAGTTGTGATGAGAAATTGAGAATAGAAGTGGATGTGTAAATATTAGAATATTAGTAGAATTATTGTTATTATTATTATTTTAATAGTAATAATAAAATAGTTAGTAAATAAATAAATTAGATTTAATTTAATAATAAAAAGAGTAAGGAAATGTAAATTGAGATTATCATATTAGGGTTCTAAGGACTTATATTGGGAAAACAAGAGAGAGACTACAATTGTATCGATCATGAAACTAGAGAAAGGGAGAATGATGAAAAAGGGAGAACACGAAGGTTAGGGCGAGGAGATTTCATAGATAACCAAGAAAACTAAGGTAAGGGTGGGATTCTAACACTATAAGAGATTATATGATGATGGGTTATGGTAGAGATATGACTCATAATTTTGTGTTCATGTTTTATGTGAATTTGGATTTTTGTGTGAATGTGATGTTATGATGTTGATGATGAATGATGTGTTAATCCTTCGTTATTTGATGAATTTGTTGTGAAATCGATGAGTATGATGATGGGGCGATGTTAATGTCCAATTTGTGTAGAATAGAGAACTATTTTGGTGTTAAAATTATGGTATAAAAGTAGGAATGTAGTGATGTGCATGTAGGGAGGGCAAGCAGACCCGCACCCGAGTCAACGGGTGAAAACCCGAGTAGATTGGATTTGGGTTCGGATTCGGGTGCGGTTTTGGATAGTATGAAACCCGCACCCCAAATCACACCCGCTTATATATATATATATATATATATATATATATATATATATATCATATATTGTGGAAAGTTGTAGAAAAAATGCATTTTATGTATTTTGTTGCGGGTTCGGGTTTGGGTGAAAAAACCCGAACCCAACGGGTGTGGGCGTGGGTGTTATTTTGCCACCCGAACAACATTTGGGTTTGGATTCGGGTTCAAGTGTCGATTTCGGGTGCGGGTTTGGGTAGTGTGAAACCTGCATCTGACCTGACTCGTTGCCATCCCTATATGCATGTTAGATTTTGGTGTAGGTTGTTTTGATTTAATCCGTTGAAATTGGCTATAATCGATGAAATTGATGCTTTAAAAATACATGGTTATGTATGTGTTAGAAATTGTAAGCAATAGTGCATTTTAATGTGTTTCAAAACTGGATTTTTGAGTGTAGAAGATGAAATCCCGTAGCAGGAAAAAGTTGCAGATTTTTTCACTGTCA